>NC_039361.1:62956031-63259062 GCF_003573695.1 Papaver somniferum
TTTTTGTATAAGTCTAGGGATTTAAAGATGGAAAAAATGTTGATGAATGAAATATATATGGACTAATGATATTATAAGAAATATATATGACAAATATAACAAAAACTAACAGCTGGAACGGTGGTCTGGCATGCTCCTTTAGGAGCATTGGGACTCAAGTTCGATCCCCATCATTCTTTTCTTTTTTAGTGAATTGACCGAGTCTAGTTCTTACCGATTCGAACGGGCGAACTATTCGGATACGCGAATAATTCGCGAATTATACGGCTAGCTCATATTACACGCGTATTAGGTTCGGAGTTAGGTTTGTACGCGTATGATTCGCAAATTACTAACTAGGTGTGGGTGTGCATGCTAGATTTTGTACCTTATTGAAGGCAGTGACTAAATGCAACCCACATAATGTTAAATACAACCCTCACTTATAAATTTAGATAGTTTTTAACCCTTTTTGCACGGGTAAAAGTCACTCACTCATCTTCAACCTTTTCTCGTTATTTTTCTTTTTTTCCCGACTGTTAACTCCTTAGAATATAGCTACATTTTTTGACTTGATTATGTGCTATCCATTAATCATAAACAAACCCTTGTTTCTTTTATTTTTAACCTCTTTACCCGCTTTCCAGTAATTGTTACACCTCCACCGTTACCTTCACAATCTATTAATACTTTCTCATTCAAAAAAATTTAAATCCATTACATCCCCTTATTCACCGTTTGTGAAACTTCAACTCATACATGTTATATTATGAATTTAGGATTTTAAGTTTATCCAAAACATAATGTTGTTAAATTAAAGCATCCTACAATTGCTCCTCCTATAGTTATGTTTATCGAGGATGAGATCATGGGTTTTAAGATTTTGTCAAAAGAAAATGATTGCAAAGATTCTATCTGGAGTCTATAAAATAATGAACTCGTGATTTGTTTAGGTTGCGGGGAAGAAAAAAGAAACTTGGATATAGGGAAAAAAAAGGCGGTGAGAAAAAATAGGGAGGATAGTCTACACATGGAGATGGTTAACAAATATCTTAATTTTGAACGAAGGTTAGTATTTAATTTTGTATAGAAATTGTATTTAGTCAGCCTTATTGAATGGGCCAAGATTAATAAGAGTATTTGAATGGGATTTTGGAGTAAACCAGATTTTTTCCGTACCAAACCCACTTGTTGGAACATGGAGTCATGCCGTCATGGACGCTTCATGGCAGCCATTAGTTTCTTTGCCTCGTTCAACACTGGTCAGCATTTACTAATTAAGCAAGCTAGTTAGCACTTCATCACATGACTTTAAGATAATGTATTTCAAATGATGATTACCTTGCCATCATGTTTGACGGACAGGTAGGAAGGAGAGACTAGAGTCATAGAGAGGTCGGCGCGAAACGCGGTGGGTCGAAGATGTAAAATGAGATTTGCTAACTAGCTTTCTCATACTTTCAAATAGAAAATCATTGCGAATTGGAAAAACAGAAGAAAAAAAAAACATGAGTGTTGTGGGGGTTAGGATTTAGAGAATTATGATTGGATGGGTATTCGTTTAAAGTCTACAGACTTAAAATAGTAAAGAGATAAAGAAATTAAAGTGTAAGACAAATTTCTATGCATTTTCTTCAATGGGAGACAAATTCACAACTAATAAAATGTTTATCGATTCCACTAGTTATATACTGTTCTAAGTTAGTTCATTGTGGCTTTGATTATTTGTTTCACATAGTACATCTTCTTTCGAGTATCAGCTTAATCATGAATGATGCTTGATTGACTTTTGGTTTTTGTTGATGTTGACTTCACTTCCACTCATTCTCTCTCAGGAACATGGTTTACTGCTGCGTCCATTGTTCTAGAATGAGGGACCAAAGAGATCTTTAGAGCGCAAACATCCTTTATGGAGTTGGATTTACGAGACTTTTGCTCGTAGCAAATGAAAAAGCGTGTTAGGAGTTTTTACGAAATGAAACTACTTTTTTGTTAGAGCTGTACAAAAAGTACAGGGGATACAAAGATTCTCATAGATCGAAGATCAAGAGGAGCAAAAGTTACAAAGTGGGTCGCTAAACAAAGAGGCTGTCTCAATTAATGATCCAACCGAAAGGATACAGAATTTCAGAGTGAAGAGCCTTTAGCCAAGAGAAATCTACACCGTTTAAACCACAAACTAGTTGATGCGTCGTTTGGGATTTATCATGGTAAACTCTATGAAGGATTTCTAAGAAAATCAGCAAACTCCACCCAGCATCGTGCAATACCGAGCACCAAGTATACGTTGGCAATTCCCAGCCATCATCCTGCAATACCAAATACCGATTGCAATACAAGTTGGCATTGCCAGAATGTCAGTATTTGAGTCATTGAGTGTGTCAACGGAACTAGGATGATAATGGGCTTTTATGCCAGATTGTGAGGCCAGCTTCCAAGCAGTTCCAGTCAATATGTTCGAAAACTGCACGTTACTGTGTTACATGAGCGATCAAGCTTTTCTACAGACTACCATTGCCATGTTTTTGCATTTTGGTTACAGATTCTAAAATCCGGCTCACTCCTGCTTATTTGATGTGTTCGGCCATAATCGGGCAATTCCGCGAGGATTATGCAACTTACCTTAATCCGGGGAAAAGAAGAATGTTTAGGAATCAAGGGGGAATCGAAACTATTTTGCCTCCATAGCCTATAAGGGCACACTGGGGATATAAAACATATGAAAAGATCACCAGAATAAGCACCGGCGGCGGCGAAATCAAAATCCCAACACAATGAAAGATCGTACGCACTACACCCCAAGAGTCCAAGACTACACAACAAACATTCCCAACGCAGAGAGATCATACCTTAGTGGTTTAGGTCCCACCTAACAACAACTTAACCCACCAACATTATGTTTCTTGATGGCTGAATGGATCCAAAATAGATGGCCGGATGCATCCAAAATAGAGAGCAGTGTAAAGTGGCATTGATTCTATTCGGAAGCCTACCATCACATACTGTCAAGAACTACTCTTCCAACATTTACCTGGAAGTAACGAAAATTATGGCTACAAAAAGTTGCATTTGTTGTCATATCTCCTTTTTCCTGGCCAATCAAAAAGGCAGATACAACTCACGTGTTTGTTGCCTAAATTTGAATAAAGCGGACAAGGCCAAACACGTACCAGTAAACTGTATATTGCGGCCAACAATGGTCCGCAGGAATCACTCAAGCAATGTTTCAAGTGTTTAAACACGATAATGGATATGTACTGGCACCGATTGCCAGATGTAAACAAGGAGGGTAAGTCTTATGCAAAAAAAAAGCTTCTTTTTTCGAGTTGTAAATTTGATTTTACACAAAATTGGTTAAAAAGACTAAAATCAACAATTCCTGGGTGAAAAAGGACATTTAGATTTCGATACTGTTTAAATGGACAAAAATGTAAAAATAGCCGGGATGTAAACAGTTTCATCCTACCCATTTTTAAATACTTTTTCTTATTTTTAATTTACATCAGGATGCATCCAGTTTCATCCTTACTATTTTTTAAGTTTAAGTCAGGATGAATCCAGTTTCATCCTTGCTATTTTCTTGGTGTCCATTTCACCCATAATAATTTTTACTTGTCCATTTGAACCATGTTTTAAAAATATTTGGACAAATGACCCATTTTCCTTTGATTTTATTGATTTTATATTGAACAAAAGATAACAATTTAAGAAATAGTCAATTAGAATTAATAATAGTTCCCCACTTGAACGGTATTTCATTAACATCTAAAAACTTAAATGTATCCTCCTCCGTACCGTTTGCTTAATAAGAAAAATAACCTTGCTATTTGGCTAGCGTTTTCGGCTAGTTCTTTTGGTTAGCTCTTAATATTCTATCTCAACCATTGATTGAACTAATCTAGTCCTTGTGTTGGGAATGGTGAACCTGTAGGACCCGCAGTGGGTCTATCGCTGAATGCTATGAATTAGTATTGTAATGACACCTAAGAACTAGTTGAGTGGCTAGCAAAAAAAAAAGGGGCTAGCCAAAAATCATTTTCGCAAGAAATATCATCTCATTCTCTTCTTTCTGGGTTAAATATGTGCCCTTTTTAATGGACACAAAAAAAAAAGATGATGGAGGGTAAAAAGAATAAAATTATGATTAAATTAAACAGGAAGTTCGGGATACGTAGTTGTACGCATGTTATTTTTTTATGAAGATGAATATACTTTTGGAATTTTTTACTTATCTGATCTTCGAAACTTGCAGATACGATCAAAGTTGTTTACATATTTTGGGTGCAAATAGTTGTGCACATGTTAATTGTTAATGTGTACGTAGTTTTACACGTGTTGATTATTAATACGTACACAGTTATATACATACTGATTATTAATGTTTATGTAGTTGTATACTTGTTGATTGTTAATGTGTATATAATTGTACACATGTTGATTAATGGTACAAAATTGTATTATACCCTGATGCACCTTTGACATCAATCTTTTTCATAGAGGATGCATAAATTATAGACAACATATCCCTTGATCGCAGTTAATGAAGGTTGTTGGACATGGATAGGACGTACATATGATTACCTTTAGATTATTCAATCTATAAACGGTGGATGTCACTAGCGTAAGTTTCTTTATCTTTAAGTTTAGTATCTTTGTTGTTTGGTTTCTATTAGGGATTTCTGTTCAAATTATTTGGTATTCAAGTGAACTTCACAAAAAAAAAAAAAAACCTTCGAAACTGAACTCCAAAGCTTATTTTGAGTATAATTGACCCTAGTAATGACGCGGATGATACTCGGGTCGATGATATGCCACGCTTCAGACTCATTAGGTATTATTTGGTTTTATATGTGTTAAATTAGGGGCTCATAAGCTCAAATTGTAGAGCGCCCAAGCCTATCACAAGATCTGCGGAGGTTGATGGTTCAGATTTATCTGAGTTTCCGTGTTACGTTATTCAATATGGTAGCATTATATTGGTACTTAGGTATACGATTCAAGTTGTATGTATGTACAAAATGGTACACTTTGTCTTGTCTCATGAATATATTGCTTGTTTTATGAGTATGAATGTTAGATTTTCTGGATGTTGTATATGTGTACATAGTCGTACACCATTGTCTTGTCTCATTAAATATATAGCTTATTTTATGGGTATGGATGTTGGATTTGCTAGGTTTTTGTAGACGTATACATAGTTGTACACCATCGTCTTATTTCATTGTTATATGGCTTGTTTTATGGGAATGGATGTTGAATTTGTTAGCTAGGTTTTTGTAGATGTGTACATATATAGTTGTAGACCATTGTCCCGTCTCATGAACATATTGCTTGTTTTTCGAAAATGGATATTGGATTTGCTAGGCTTTTGTAGTACACTTGTTAATTCTCATGGCATAAATGATTCCATAAGGTTATGAAAATTTTGTGCATGAGTATTTCTTTTTTGTATATATAAGATAACATTGAAGCGAAACTTAAAATTCTTTAAAAATAAAAATTATATGGTCAGTAGGATAATTTTTTGTAGATCTCAGAAAGAGCGTTTTAATATATAACGTTTGTGAATTTTAAACGAGCGATTCGAAAGATAAATTATTTTATAATTGTTTCATATTACTTAAAATTGGTGATTTAATCATGATTCATTTCGGAGTGAACTGCAAATATTTGTACGCACACCAAAAAAATTCTCCTTGTAGTTTATGTAGATCAAATGAAAAACTAACTGGTACCATGTTGAATGGGTCAAAGTTAACTAGACTATATGGATGTGCATTTTGGAGTAAACCATATGTTTCCCTCTGATAAACCCACTTAGGAAATTGGAACATGGAGTCATGCCGTCATGGACCCTTCATAGCAGCCATTGGTTTCTTTGTCTCGTGGACAGTGGTCAGCATCTACTAAGCAAGCTAGTTAGCACTTTATCACATGACTTGATTACTTTGCCATCATGTTTGACGGACAGGTAGGAGAGACTAGAGTCTTAGAAAGGTCCGCGCGAGAGGCGGCGGGTCGAAGATGTACAATGAGATTTGCTAACTAGTTTTCTCATACTTTCAAATAGAAAATCAATGCGAATTGGAAAAAACAGAAAAAAAAAACATGAGTGTTGCGAGGGTTAGGGTTCAGAGAATTTGATTATGATTGGACGAATATTCGTTTAAAGTGTACAAGACCTAAAAGAGTAAAGAGACAAAGAAATTAAAGTCTAAGAAAAGCTTATATGCATTTTCTAAACAAGACTACAAGGACACGCGGGCGATTTAGTAATGTATGAAAAGACCACCAGAATAAGCACCGGTGAAACCAAAATCTCTGCGTAACAAAAGACCGTGCGAACTACACCCAAGAGTCCATGACTACACGACAAACATATCCAACGCGGAGAGATCGAACCCAAACCTACCTAAGGTGGTGCTTTAGGTCCTACCTAACAACAACTTAACCCACCAACATCATGTTTCTTGATGGCTGAATGGATCCAAAACTGATGGCCGGATGCATCCAAAATAGAGAGCAGTGTAAAGTGGCATTGATTCTAGTCAGAAGCCCACCATCACATAATGTCAAGAACTACTCTTCCAACATTTACCTGGAAGTAACGAAAATTAGGGCAACAAAAAGTTGCATTTGTTGTCATATCTCCGTTTTCCTGGCCAATAAAAAATCTGGTTTGATTGGGGTATATTCGTTTTATTCCATCTAATGTAGTGTGTTAAGAGGTGTCTGAAAGATGTTAAAAGACCAAATTATCCTTGCTATCAATACCCTGCCGACTGAAATCTGGTTTTGAAAATTTTCGAAACCAATTGATCCTATGAGGTTCATCTGTGATGAAATCGAAAATCAAAACAAAACTAAAAAAAAATCAAAAATCCAAAACAAAACCAAAAAAAAAAGTGGCTACGGGATTTGAGATTGGATATGATGTTGTACCCAATCTCAAACCGAGTACAAATTCATACGCGGTTTGAGATTGGGTACAAAATTATACCCAAGCTCAAATCCCGTATGATCCCACATTTTTAAAATCGGCAGGGTGTTTTTTTGGTGATCTTGCCGACTAGTATCAGTCGGCAGGGTATTTTTTTTGTAGACCTCGCTGACTTTTCAACTCTGAAATTAGCATTTACAGGGTCGGAACATTATTCATCCTTATACCTTGTCGACTATAATTTAGTCGGCAGGTTATGAAATTAATATCTTGCCGACTAATCATGCATTTGTAACATCTTTCTCTGTATGTCAAAAATCCTATAGTCGGCAAGGTATTTTTTTATCGACAAGGTAAAAAATCAATAAGATGCCGACTAGTAAAACATTTACAACAATCTCCTGTGTGTCAAAAAATAATAGAGTCGGCATCTTCTTCATTCACCGACCTTGCTGTCCATAAGTTGTCGGCATGTTATTCATCCGTAGACCTTGCCGCCCAGATATAGTCGGCATGTTCTTCATCCGTAGACCCTGCAGACTTTTCATAGTTTCAAAACTGAAAGTGTTGATTTGTTCTTTAATTTTGAGTATGATTTCATACATCAGCTTTGTAATCCCCTTTTTAGAAGTGTTTGGGTAGTATGTTTTCATTTCCGTTGCAAAAAAAATTCTCAATTTTTTTTTCATCAAAAATCTTCCCACATGAGTTCAATCAAAAACAAAATTTCATAACTTAAATTCATAAGTTTTAATCTACTTATTAATTCATATAAACTTAATTAATTCATATAAACTCATTTAATTAACCTAATCAGAATTTTTAGTGTTAATTAAACAAGGGTATATTAGCCATTTTGAAAATACATGGTTAAGGGTTGGCTTATTTTCTTCAAATGACCTGGATTTTGTCTCATTAGGTATACCCCAATTAATTTGGGTAATACCCCAATCAAGCCAGGATCAAAAAGGCAGATACAACTCATGTGTTTGTAACCTATATTTGAAGAATATATTTATATAAAGCGGACAAGGCCAAACATGTACCACTAAACTGTATTTTGCGGGTTATAAACAACAAAAAGGCGTGAGCCACACAGGAAGGGCCAACAATGGTCCGTCGGAATCACTCGAGAAATGTTTGAAGTGTTAAACTATGATAATGGATAGGGAACTTTGCTGTTTAGTCCACTAAACCCGATCAGGGTTAATGGCTAGTCCAACGGGAAAACGTATTTACTCGCTAGTCCAAAAAAGGTTTGAAAAGAGTAAAATTACTCTACTAACCCTAACATATAATACTACATATGTTACTACATACTATTTTTTTTTTTGATCGGTAAAGAATTTGATGCTAGCGAGTATGTTACTGTTAGAGCATTGCTCGGTCGAACTCGCATGCGTTGCTATCTCAAGCATGTTTTTCAATGTTAGTGATCAAAACTATAAGTCTTGATTTCTAGTCTATTATAGCTAAGTCTCAGACTAAGAAAGTGTAGTTGCGCTCGAGGACTTCATGGCGATTCATCATACAAGAAGAAGAACTACTCAAGGAACTGGTGGAACTTCTCGACAAAAAGGTATGTGAAGACTTGAACTTATCTGTCACTCAAAATTCTATCTACTCTATCTCCTACTCTTTGAGACAAGAAGTCGTGTGCTATATATATAGACTTGGATTATACACATTTGGTATTTCGGGCCGAGTGTACCTCGCCTATCTATATCTCAAAATATGTGTTGGTAAGCTTTTCGCTTTAACCGAGTTTATCTTTACCATGTGACGAAAGTCATAATATGTTTCAATCATCTTGAAAATTGCTTTGACGAGAAATGGTGTAACAACTACATAACGTCCTCTAAGAATGTTTCAATGATTGAAATGAGAGTTTAGATTACATAACCAATGGTGGACATAAGCATTATTGTGGAAACACATTTATGTATAAGTCTTATTCTTTGAACCAAAGTTTGCGAACTTTATTGATCAAGAGAACCGGAAGAATGGCGTGAGCCAAGTCCGCGAACTGCCGAAGTTCTCAAACCCGAGAATTTCTATTGGATTTGACAAACTACTTGCTTGAAGCTAAGTCCGCAAACTCAGTCCGCGAACCCATTCCGCGAACCGACGAAGTTCTCAAACCCGAGAATTTCTGCTGGAGTTTGTAAACTCTGCATGGTAACTTAAGTTCGCCAACCTAGTCTGCGAACTTGAGAAGGTTATATATCTAAAGATGATTTCTGAACTTAAACTTAAAAAGGCTAAGGAATGCAATTTGCAAACCGTGGCTATAAAAGTTCATGAACCGATTCAAGTGAATCAAATCATCTTTGCTTTAATTGTGTCTTGTGTAGTACATGAGATTTCCTTGCAATTGAACAACTCTATAACTAGTTCATTTTAAGTCATTTGAACTAGTTATGTTGAAGAAGAACATGGTTAATATGAAATGCTCATATGGCTAACCATTTGGTTAACTGTTGTTGAACCAACAAGTGCATACGTTTGGGTACGGTTAACAAACCTAGAAGCGTGCATTGTCAAGTGTGTATAACAAGCTAAGTTTTCAATCTAACGGTTGATAAATATTAGCTTGAATCTAAATCAGGTTTTCATCTAACGGTGAATATTGAATGCTTTGTTACTAAGCTAACATTGATTGCAAACCCTGATTTGAAAGACTATATAAAGGAGACATCTAGTATTGTGCAAAACTAATCCCCACACCTTACGTGTGATACTAGTTTGCGTAGTTGTGTGATCTAATCTTGCATCTTCTATCGTACGAGTACAATCAGATTGATTGGCTTGAGATTGATATCTCCGATAGGCAAGATAAAAGTAATCACAAACATCTTCGTATCATTGTTTATGATTCCGCAACATCTTGTTTCGCTACCATACAATTAATATTTTTGTGAGGTGATTGATAACTCTAGGCTGTTCTTCGGGAATATAAGACCGGATTATCAATTGGTTCATGTTCACCTTGATTATTATCAAAAGACGTAACAAAACCTTTAGGGTTTATCTGTGGGAGACATATTGATCCTTTGATAGACTTTTATGTGGGAAACAAATTTGTTTATTGTCAAAGCCTGCGATTTTGAGTCGTAGCAACTCTTGTTGTGGGTGAGATCAGCTACGGGAATCAAGTGCGCAGTATCCTGCTGGGATCAGAGGCGTAGGAGCATAACTGTACCTTGGATCAGTGGGAGATTGATTTGGGTTCAACTACAGTCCAGTTCGAAGTTAGCTTGGAGTAGGATAGTGTCTGTAACGGCTTAATAAAGTGTGTGTTCAATCCGGACTAGGTCCCGGGGTTTTTCTGCATTTGAGGTTTCCTCGTTAACAAAATTTCTGTTGTCTGTGTTATTTCAATTTCCGCATTGTATTGTTTTATCTTTATAATTGAAATAATACAGGTTATGCTTTAGATCATCAATTAGAGTAATCCAACCTTTGGTTGTTGATTATCATTGATTGATCCTTGGATATTGGTCTTTGGTATCATCCAAGTTATTCTTTATATTTGATTAGAACTCGCAGTTCTTGCTTGAGTAAATCAAATCAAGAAGAGAGATATAAGCTCGTTGATATACTTTTAATTGATTGAGTCTTGTTGATTCTCTTAAAAGTATATTCGAGTTTGTCCATACAGATTGCTAAGCGAAATATTGGATGGTGTTGTTAGACCCCCGCTTTTTCAATTGGTATCAGAGCAGGCAAACACGTTTAAGACCTTACAAGTCTTTGTTTGTAGCGATCTGACTCTATGGACAGAGGTGTTATCTCTATTAACGTACCACCATCCTTCGATGGCTCTAATTACTTATGGGGGAAAATTTCTATGCGAGCTTTTATTCAAGCGCGTGATTTTCAATCATAGGTATATGTTGTTAATGGCTATGATGCTCCCGTTGTGGCAGTTGGAGATGTAAACGTTCCCAAGAATATTGGTGAATATAATCCTACCAAGATACTTGCTGCAAAGCAAAATTGCGACGGTTTGAATGCCATCATACATGCCATTACCCCAAATCTTCAGCACCATGTGTCAAATTGCACTAGGTCTAAAGATGCTTGGGATATCTTAGAAACCGTATTTGAAGGTAACTCCAGTGAAAAGGAAGCTAGGTTTCAAAACCTTAATTCCGAGTGGGAGAACCTTCGTATGGCAGATGAAGATACATTTGATGAGTTTAATCAAAAAGTGTCTGAAATTGTTAATGCATCTTTTGCATTGGGTAAGACTATTCCTGAAAAGGACATTGTGATGAAAATTCTCATATCGCTGCCATCTAGATACGAGTCTAAGAAGCATGCCATTGTTGAGGGAAATAACCTTGATAATATTTCCAGAAATACATTGGTTGGAAATCTAAAGATATTTGATCATGAGCATACATCCAAAATCGGAAAGGATGTTGCCTTTAAAGCACAAAAGAACACTAAGTTACTTGATAAAAGTAAAACTGTTAATGTCTCTGAGGATGATCAGTCTGAGGGTCATTTTTCGGATGAAGATCTTGAAAAATCAGTCTCCTTGATCACAAGACAGTTTAGGGATCTTCTATTGAAGATAAGTAAACGGTTTTCAAGAGACAAACCTAGGTCGTCTGATAAACCTCACAATCGCGTCCCTCCTAAAAACGGGGATGCTGACGAGGTTGATGACGAGGATATGCCACAGTGCTTTAAGTGTAAAGGTTTTGGTCATTTTGCAAACGAGTGCCCAAATCGTAGAAAATACACTGGGAATAAAGGTCTTGCTGTAACACTTGATGAGATGTCTGAGATCTATGATTCTGATGAAGATAGGAAATCAAGTGTTGGTCTTCTATGTGAAAACAATGATTTTGATAATTGTAGAAATACATATATCAACCTTGATGGTTTCGGTGAAGAAGAGAATCCAATCAAGCTGGAAGAATCAATTGACCTGTAAAGACCCTCAAGCTGGTCAACGCTATTAGACCGGTCAAGAGTCGATCAAGAAATGATTTATCCGTTAATGACTCGATTAGTTAATATAGATTTTAATTAATAAGAATTAATCTAACAACGATTTAGATATGAAACCAGTACTGCTGAAGAGACATCGAAAAGTTATGCGGAATGGACAACTCGAACGCGTCAATCGGATACCGGAGAAGAAGATATCATCGGATGAGTATGAAGGGCAGATTAGTTATTTGGAAGTCTGACCGGCCTGGGCATCCCATATCATTTGGGTGATTTCCTTTATCATTATTCATTGGTCTTATCACCAAAACTCGGACGACGAAGTTATTCTTATCTTTTCTTTCTTCTTCTTTCTTCTTTCCTCTTCTACTGCTCCTCCGTTCTTCTTCTTCTTTTCTGCTATTTCTCTGTAGAAGTTGAGTGATTGAAAGTTGATTTGAGAGAGGGAGCGATAGACGCAATCGATGAGTTACAGTAAATGAATTATACAGTGTTGCTGGTGTTGACGAAGAGATGGGAGTGGTATTGATTCTTGGTTAAACAGAAAGTCAGGGTTCGAATTTGATGTTGAGTTTATTTAGAAATTGGTAAGTTAATCGGGATGTTATCAGTTGAAGATTAAAGGGTTGTTGCTAGATTTAAGATGTAGTGTTGTTTTTGAAGATGATTTGAGATGTAATAAAACTATGAAGAAATTAGGGTTCTTGGAACGATTTCGAGATTCAGTTAAGGGTGAATAACAAGGAATTACATGAGGGGTTTGCTATATTGGAAGACTTTGATTGATGTTTTGAGTTTGAATTAGAGAATAACAGATTTGGGAACTGAGTTAGGGTTTAACTGAGAACTGGTGGTGTTGATTTGAAGATTGATTCAAGTTCAGAGAAGCTTTGAGGTAATTGTTTTACTTAATTGATTTGAAAGAATTATTCATATTCATTGTAGAGTGTTTATGAATGCTTATGAAGCTATGGATTGAGCTGATATGGAATTAAATTGTATATGGTTGTGGTTTAGGTTTATTTTGATCTATATGGGTTAGTATATGTTGAAGATGAAATTAGAATTAATTTTTTTTTGTAGTTTGAGCTGAAATGAACGTATGTTGATTACATATTGGAGACTAGAAATGGGTTCAGCTTGTTTTGAGTTCTTAATTGAAATGGAGAAGAATAGCTAATGTTGATGAGGGTACGGAGTTGGAAGTAAACTGGTTTTGTTATGTGTTAAGTATTGGATATAAACTGAGATAGTTATGGCTAGTAGAGATTGGTATTTTAGATGAATGTTTGAGATTTTGTTGCTGGTAGTTGGAGTTGTAAATATTACAGTCTGGTGGAGTGAAACAAAAGAGGAGATAATGATGTTTTATTTAAAGCATGAAGTGGTGATAAATAGCGTATTGTTTGTGAATGGAATAGATATTGGTAGTGTAGATTATATGGATTGCAGTTCATGAGATTGGTGTTGATAATGTTGAACTGGTGAAGATGAGATACTAAGATTATACTTAATCTCAGCTGGAGTTTGTATGTGCAGATAACAATTCCATAATAAGAGTTGAACTGAATTGGGCCAGATTGCGTTGCAATTAAACTGTATTGCAGGAAAATAGATTCTGGTAATGTTTATTGGTCTATATCAGTTGCAGTTAAACTGGTCTGCTTATAGTGATGTCTCGGACTAGGATAGATTGTGTAGTTGAGAATTAGACTTCATGGAGTTCATCAATTGAAGACGAAGAACTACTAAGGAGAACTTGTGGAACTTCATCAACAAAAGGTATGTGGACACTAAAACTCATCTATCACTTGGAAAGTCTGTTTCTACTCTATCTCCTATATTGAGACAAAAATCGTATTACTATATAGTATTCTATTATGCACATTTGAGATTTCGAGCTGAGTTTAACTTACTTACATATTTCTCGAAATATGTGTTGGTAAGCTTTCGCTTCAACCAAGTTCATCTTATATTCTTGATGAAAGTCAAAAGATGATCATGTGAAAATTTCCGAGTAACATCTTACATGGTTTGTGTGATACAATCATTTGGTGTAGACTTAGAATATTTCGTTATGATTATTTCAATAACTTGAAAATTGCTTTGATGCTAATAGTGTGTGAAAACGGCTATTGTCATCCTCTAAGAAAGTTTCAATGATTTAAATAGAGTTTATAACTATTGGATTATGAACATAGTATGCATTCTTGCATATATGTGATCCATGACCGGAACAATAGTATGCATACCCGTATGCGTGCTCGTAGTTATGGAATTCTGAGTACCAAGTACACATACCGGTACGCATAATTGCGTAAGGTATATGTCTGGGAATTTCTGCTGGGTTTTGCAAGCATACTAAGGTATGCGTACCCGTTCGCATACTGGCGGACCCAAACTCAGACCGGCTACTTGGGTATGCGTACTTGTATGCATACTTGAGTGGTTAAAGTTCTAAAATCAGTTTGTTCATGAACTAATACATTTATATACTAAGGAATGAATTATTTGAAAACCGTGGTTATAATGTTCTTGTATTGATTCGAGTGAATCAAACCGATTTTGCTTCAATTGTGTACTTGTATATTTCTATGAGAATATAATAATTGAACAACTCTATAAATAGTTTCATTTGAGTCATTTGAACTAGTTGTGGTTAAGATGAATAAGGTTGATATGAGTGTGTTCATATAGCTAACCTCGGTTAACTACCGTTGAGCTAACATGATGTACACGTTTAGGTACGGTTATTCAAACCTAAATGAAGGTACATTTCATTTGTGTATAACAAGCTAAGTTCGATCTAACGGTTTAAAGATATTAGCTTGAGTCTAATCAGGTTTTCATATAACGGTGAATATTGAATGCTTTATTACCAAGGTAACTTAGATGGCAAACCCTGATTTGAAAACTATACAAGGGAGAACTCTAGAAATTGGGAAACCTAATCCTCACACCTCCTGTGTGATACTAGTTGAGACTAGAGTCGATTCTCCTTTAACCTTAGGTTTTTCACGAAACTCTGTAGGTTAACGACTTAAAGACTTCATTGGGATTGTGAAGCTAGACCCAACTATTTTCTCTGTAGTTGCATGTTCTGATCATACTTCTTTTATCGTGATTGAGTATTATCTTTGCTAAAATTTTCTTGAGATTTATCTCCGATAGGTAAGATTAAAAATAGTCACATATATCTTCGTCTCATCATTTGTGATTCCACGATATCTTGTTTCGCTACCATACGATTAAGATTATTGTAAGGTGATTGATAATACTAGGTTTTCTTCAGGAATATAAGTCTGGTTTATCAATTGGTTCCTATGCACCTTGATTTCACGGAACAAAACTCGTAGGTATTTCTGTGGGAGACAAATTTTTCTATTCCAATAGATTTTTCTGCGTGAGACAGATTTTTTTATCAAGTCTTCGACTTTGGGTCGTAGAAACTCTTGGTTGTGGGTGAGAACAACTAAGGGAATCAAGTGCGTAGAATCCTGCTTGGGTTTAGAGATGTAAGGAGTGCAACTGTACCTTGATCAGTGTGAGATTGATTAGGTCTCAAATACATTCCAGTCGGAAGTTCATTGGTAATAGGCTAGTGTCTGTAGCGGCTTAATACAGTGTGGTGTTCATAGCTAGACTAGGTCCTGGGGTTTTTCTGCATTAGCGGTTTTCCTCATTAACAAAATTCTAGTGTCTGTGTTATTTCTTTTCTGTATTATATTTTGTTATGTAATAGAAATATCACAGGTTGTGCGTTGAATCGATCAATTGGTAAATCCAACCTTTGGTTGTTGATTGAAATTGATTGATCCTTGAACATTGGTCTTTGGTACCGTTCAAGTTATTTTTCTTATATTAAATCGGGCTCGCAAATTTCTATTTGCTGATTGCAGATTGAATTTAGAGATAGAGATATAAAACTCTTTGAGATACTTTTCTCTAGATTTAGTCTGTCTGACTAGTGGATTCTCTTGAAAGTATATTGGAGTTTGTCTATTCAGATTGCCGAACGAAATATTGGATGTGGTTGTTAGACCCCCGTTTTTTCAGTAACCGTACCTAAGCATGTATATTAAGTTTGCTCAACAATAATTAACCGAAGCCATATGAACACTTCTGTATTAACCACATTCGTCTAACACTTCTAGATCAAATGATAATCAAATTAATCTAATTGTATTACTCATAGAGTTTTTCAATTGTTTATATTCTCATAGAAGTATACAAGACACAGTTAAAACAAAATTGGATTGATTCAAGAGAATCAATTCATGAACATTTATCCATGGTTTGCAAAATTTGCTTTCCTTAATTTATAAATATATTTGTTCATGAGTATGAAATCATACTTAAACCAACTCAGTTTGCAAACGGGTACGCAAACTTAAGTTTCGGACTTTGGTCTTGACCTCAAGTTCGCAAATGGTACGCATACTGTCGTTTCGGACGCAACTCAGGTAAAATCGTTTGCATACTGGTATGCAAAATTGGTTCCCAGACTTTGACAATTAAAATCATCCGCATACTGGTAAGCAAACTTGGTGCCTGGACCTGGTATGCATACTGTGCCATATCGAGACAATTGTCAATTAATTTAAACTCCCATTTCAATCATTGAAACATCCTTAGAAGATGACAATAGCTGTCTCATACAAACTATTAGCTTATAAGTAATTTTCAAGTGATCGAATGATCAATACGAAACATTCCGAGTCTACATCAAATGACTGTCTCACACAAATCATATAAGATGTTTCAAGGCAATTTTCACATGATCATCTTTCGACTCATTATTTAGTTTCCTACAAATGAATTGTTTCCAACTAAATTCGTCAAGAATAATGATGAACGTAGCTAAAGTAAAAATCTTTCCAATACATGTTTCGAGAAAGATATAAGCGAGTTAAACTCAGCTCGAAATATCAAATGTGTATAATGTAAAAGTCTACATAGCTATACGACTTAGTCTTAATAGGATATAAAATAGAATAAACTTCTGAGTGATAGATAAATTTTAGTCTCCACATACCTTTTGTTGATGAAGTTCCTCGAAGCTCTCCTCAGTAGATGTTCGTCTTCAATCGATGAACTCCATGAAGTCTAAATCTCAACTACACAGTCTATCCTAATCCGAGACATAACTATAAGTAGACTAGAAATCAAGACTTATAGTTTTGATCACCTAAACATGAAAAACAAGCTTGAGATAGAAACACTTGCGAGTTCGACCGAGCAGTGCTCTAACAAGCTCCCCCTTTGTCAATTTTAGTGACAAAACTATCAATACACAAAATGACTAAACTTTGTAGCTTCTCATCCAACATGCTTGATTTCCTTGGTTCTTCAACATTCCCTTGAATTCTTCGTCACTCCAAGTACTCCAGTGATTCTGAACGTGTTCTACTCAGCATCAATGTTGTACAATGTTCATAGTATTATTACACATCATCAAAGGTCAATTATATCACAACTTCGACAATAATACTACAGTGATATGTATCACTCCCTTAACTATTTTCTTTGTAGTTGCTTGTTCTGATCTTACTTTGTTCTATCGTATTGAGTACTATCTTCTCTAATATTTGCTCGAGATTCAATCTCCGATAGGTAAGATAAAAAGTAGTCACAAACATCTTTGTCTCATCGTTTGTGATTCCACAATTTCTTGTTCCACTTCTATACGGTTAAGATCATTGTGAGGTGATTGATATTACTAGACTGTTCTTCGGGAATACATGTCTGGTGTATCAATTGGTTAATGTTCACCTTGATTTATCAAAAGACGGAACAAAAACTCGTAGTTATATCTGTGGGAGACAAATTTATCTATTTATTAAAGTTTTCTGTGTGAGATATATTTTTTTATCAAGTCTTCGACTTTGGGTCATAGCAACTCTTATCTGTGGGTGAGATCAGCTAAGAAAATCAAGTCCTGCTGGGATTCAAAGGCTTAAAGAACGCGGTTGTATCTTAATCAAAGTGATATTGGTTGGGGATCAACTACATTCCAGTCTGAAGTTAACTTGTAATAGGCTAGAGTCTGTAGCGGCTTAATACAGTATGGTGTGAAAATCTAGACTAGGTCCCGATAGACACATTTATGTGTCTAATATGTCTCAATTGTATGTATTGTTAGTACTCGATTTTCTATTTATTTTGTTATTTTATGTCTTTGTAGGTATTTTTAGAGAATTAAGCTCTTGCGGCAAAATTGGCTCGAAAAGTGGTGTTTTACACCCCAGGATAAAGTACTAAAGGAACCCAGGAAACACCTCGGAGGAGTGTTAAAAGCGCCCCAAAAATGTGCCGGAGAAACCCCAGAAAAATTAGTATTCACGCCCAAAAAATTACTATTTGCACCCCATAAGGCAAGTGCTAAAGGGACACCCGTAGAGGATTAGGGGGAGGACATCTTCTTCCCAAAAATTCAAAAATGAATTTTGGCGGGAAAACGGTTCTCATCTACTGTGTGATTTTTCGATCAAAGTTTGAAGGAGTTCTGGGTAGACTAAAGGGCTGAAACTTCATGGGTAGTTGTGATATGTCCTAACAAAGATATTATGGGTGTTTGTTTCGATCGAATTTGGCTAGATAACTTGGTTTTAATCCAAACAGGGAGTTAGAGGAAAAACATGAGCTTGCACGGGTTGTGAGGAATTTAAATGTGTACTGCACGTGTTTGGAAGAGTTAATCGATATTATGTAGCGTGAAGAAGGTATAGAGGGAAATAAATACAGCTGCATGCGCGTGGAAGATCAAAAAATGGAAACTTTGGCCGTGGAGAATAATATTGATAAATGAAGATTATTTGGGAGATATGGCGTGATTAAACGAGGATTAGGAGTATAAATATATTTATCAAGGTACAAGAGAGGGGTATCAAGAGTTTTGGGTTGATCCAGAGCGAGGAGGAGCGAGAAAATGGAACCAGCAGCAATGTTCACCTGCTGCTGCTGCTGCCATTATAAAGCTTCAAGAACACGAAGAACAGACACTTAAAGACAGTCGTTCTTCAACAGTCCCCGGCAGCGGTGCCAAAATGTTGTAGTATTTCGATTGCTCGGACTTGAAAAGATTTTTAAAACAAAAATAAGGGTATGTTCAGCATCTTTTTGGTCTGTTGCAGTTTCCTCTTCTTGTGGGTAATACTTTTTGATCCAGATGACCCACAGTTATTCCGAATACTTCTATATGATTCTATAAGGTGACTATTTCCTTCAGATGTCTGGCTGAAGACTTTAAACTTAGCACTTCTTGGGGGGTAACCCAATATTCTTGTGACACAGTAATATCTTTCCTTATTTCTTTTGCTTCAAGTGGTAACAGTTTCTCCTTGTTCAAGCTTTTAATTTTATCTTTAGAACATTGAGGACAATGTTAGATTTAAGTTTGGGGGTATGGGAGAAACATTTTAGTCGCACTTTTGAAACTTCTAGCGTCACATGGTATCCGGTTAGATATGTTTACATATTGTTTCTCACCGAAAAGATAGAAATTGGAATGCTAGGGATAACAACCTTTTGAGACATTAGAGAAAAAGACATTGAGATCCTTGAAATTCAGGAGAGAACTTGTTTCTTTTAGAGGGTAACCGTGATGGACCTAACCATACATGATGGAAAGGCAAGTAGGTCAGGAAATGCCAGAAAGACAAAGCAACCTCACAATGTAGTCTTAGTTACTGGATTGCGACTCTCTCTCAGTAGAAACTTATCATCATCAACAAGCGGAGCGACATCAAAATCTATGAAGAAATTGAAGACGTTTTAGGTTTAGAAGCAACAATAGAAGAGAATAATTCAAAATCAAAGTTGAAGTTATAAGAGCAAATGATATAAGTTGTTAAAATCCATGATACCAAGACATCACAAGTTGCGAGGATCCACGTTTTGAAAGTCCTTCTCTCATGGCCATGTAAATTTTTGTCTTGTAACTTTTTGTTCATAAAAAAAAAAAAAACATCATTACGTTCTTTTTGTTCAATAAGGCCATAGGGAAGAAGAAATTTATAAGTCAAGAAAGAAATCGAAGAGAAGAGTTAATTGTCAAGGTTCTATGAGGTTCGAGAGTTTATCATCAACAGTTGAAGACCGAAGAAGACGTTATTTCTACTGAGCACTGTGAGAGAGTCGAAGAAAGATGCATTTTGGTTGCTTTGTTAGTCTGCTTTCAATCTGGCACAAGATCTTTCTAGCACTGGTTTAAATCATCACACGTAATTAGTCCAGCTGTGTAGCAGATGTCCCTCTCATTTTATCTCTCTCCTAATCTTATCCAGTTGTAAAGCAGCGGACACATCTTACAATGTTTATCTAGCTGTGTAGCGGATATCTCTTTATCTAGCAGTCGTGTGGATGTGTCTCCCCTTTTCTTCAGTCAGCTTTAGAGCTGACACCTTTAATTTCTATGGCATTCTACTTACTTGGAGATAGGTTGAGAATATGTATGTCCTCATAGCTCTTTGGATACGTGTGACCAATTAGGAGTAAAGGTTTTGTGGGTACACCTCTGGTAAACCCTCCCGAGACTAACTCGGTCACTAGGGACACCTAGTGAAGTAGGATTTTATTTTCCATATTAGTTTTGCTCGAGGACTAGAAAATAATAAGTTTGGGGGTGTTGATAGACACATTTATGTGTCTAATATGTCTCAATTGTATGTATTGTTAGTACTCGATTTTCTATTTATTTTGTTATTTTATGTCTTTGTAGGTATTTTTAGAGAATTAAGCTCTTGCGGCAAAATTGGCTCGAAAAGTGGTGTTTTACACCCCAGGATAAAGTACTAAAGGCACCCAGGAAACACCCCGGAGGAGTGTTAAAAGCGCCCAAAAATGTGCAGGAGAAACCCCAGAAAAATTACTATTCACGCCCAAAAAATTACTATTTGCACCCCATAAGGCAAGTGCTAAAGAGACACCCATAGAGGATTAGGGGGAGGACATCTTCTTCCCAAAAATTCAAAAATGAATTTTGGCGGGAAAACGGTTCTCATCTACTGTGAGATTTTTTGATCAAAGTTTGAAGGAGTTCTGGGTAGACTAAAGGGCTGAAACTTCATGGGTAGTTGTGATATGTCCTAACAAAGCTATTATGGGTGTTTGTTTCGATCGAATTTGGCTAGATAACTTGGTTTTAATCCAAACAGGGAGTTAGAGGAAAAACATGAGCTTGCACGGGTTGTGAGGAATTTAAACGTGTACTGCACGTGTTTGGAAGAGTTAATCGATATTATGTAGCGTGAAGAAGGTATAGAGGGAAAGAAATACAGTTGCATGCGCGTGGAAGATCAAAAAATGGAAACTTTGGCCGTGGAGAATAATATTGATAAATGAAGATTATTTGGGAGATATGGCGTGATTAAATGAGGATTAGGAGTATAAATATATTTATCAAGGTACAAGAGAGGGGTATCAAGAGTTTTGGGTCGATCCAGAGCGAGGAGGAGCGAGAAAATGGAACCAGCAGCAATGTTCACCTGCTGCTGCTGCTGTCATTAAAAAGCTTCAAGAACACGAAGAACAGACACTTAAAAACAGTCGTTCTTCAACAGTTCTGGCAGCGTAAAGGAAGTGTCGTTGTTTACAACGCTCAGGTTCTATCGTTCGTTTACAACAGTTTAGTTCTATCGTTTCTTTCTGGACGCCTTCTGTGAGTCTTAGAATCATTGTTTTATAACTTTTGACTCTTTTAATCATATTTTGAGCATCAAATATATATTTTTAGAACATGATTATTATGAATAGCTAAACCCCATTACTGGGATGATGGAGGAAACCATTCTTTATGCATGAGTAATTCTATTTAATTTTTTATGACTATTTGCACTATTATGAGTTGATTTATGATTTTTCTTGATTATTTGTGATTTTATCTGATGATGTATGCTTAGTCTAGGAACTCTTGATGCATCATGATTATGATTTACATCTAATACTTTACAAAATCTATTTTTCGCAAAGAAAAGAGTCGATATTTGTTATCATTATAAGCTGTAATTGTCTAGAATTAATAGTTGATTCGCATGAGTATAAGAATTGGTGGAATTCTGAGTCCTAGTATCTCTTGATCCTGTGATAAATTTTGTATATATTTTTGTTTTAAAAATCTTTTCAAGTCCGAGCAATCGAAATACTACAACAGGTCCCGGGGTTTTTCTGCATTTGCAGTTTCCTCGTTAAACTTTTTTCTGATGTATGTGTTATTTCTTTTCCGCATTATATTTTCTATATAATTGAAATATCACAGGTTGTGCGTAGTTCAATCAATTAGATAATCCAACCTTTGGTTGTTGATATAAATTGATTGACACTTGAGCATTGGTCTTTGATACCGTTCAAGTTGTTTCTCATAATAATCAGGATCGCGGATTTCTATCTGTTTGATTTTCTGATTACATTGAGAAACAGAGATATAGCTCTTGGATATATTTTCCTTGATTGAGTCTCAATGTCTAGTTGATTCTCTTGAAAGTATATCGAAGTTAGTTCATACAGATTGCCCAAACGAAATATTGGGTGTGGTTGTTTGACCCCCCGCTTTTCACATATGTATGTAGTGTGAACTACAAAATAATTCTCCCTCTTTTTGTCAATATAAATTGGTACGAAAACTAGTGGGATCACAATGAAATTCTGACAGAGATTATTCACGACTAAAAGAGAACATATCAACTTTGTTTCGATGATTTCACATAGTTGAAACTTAGTTATTCATCAAGGAGTTTATAAACATACAAGAAAACTTCTTCTATATTCCACATCCGCACTCCCCACAAAGATTTGGCAATTAAGCACAAGTTCAGTTCAGAACTCTCCCCCATAAAATGTCATTCCCGAAAGAACAACAAGAGCGACCTTACTTTTACGAGAAAATAAGGATTTCTTTGGACATTAACAAATCACATGAAACATGAATTTGTATCAAGAAAACTCGAATAAATTAACCACAAGAGAACCTTAATGATTAATTTAATCGGAAATGCTTAACATAAGAAAACTTACGGAGCCATACAGTACTTTCACATAGAAGTGGATCAGGGAAAGATCAATACTGCGGAATATTCAAAAGTTTATCCTATCTTTTATCAATATTTTCATAATGACATAATAGACTCAACTTTTGACATATATTCAGCTAAACTTCTTATGGATTTAACGTATTTAGCAATTTAATTGAAAGATAAAATCATTTAAGTCTAAAATATCATTAAAGTTATTACAACCATTAAAAATAACAGTTTTAATAAGTTCGACATAAGAAGTTCAACAGAAAATATCATAACAAGATAAAAACAAAAGAACAGTATTTAACCCAAGCCCTCATAAAAGTACCTAGCAATTTCATCAGACTTATCAATCAGTTATGGATAAGCTTCCGAAGCATATTCCACTTGCTCTTTCAAACATTCAACTTCTTGTCGAAGCTGGATGATCTCAGGATTCAGAGAGGCTGGAGTTCTGCACATCTTTTCGATGCTTTTGATGGACAGAACTTTTGGTCCTCCAAGACTGGTTCCGACAGATATAACGTCATAATGACTGCAAATCCTTGAAATGAGAAAAGGAAAGCTAGGAGTCTTATTGAAGTCTGTCTTACACTTATCATCTGATGAATAACAAGGCCACATAAGTCAATCTTCCTCCCTTCAACAATGTAGTAGACCAACTCAGCAATAGGTCTAGTCCATAGTTGTTTGTCAATTGTGTTGGGCTTCAAGTTTGCCACTAGTAGTTTTCCAGCAAATTTGAGGAACAGCTAAGCATCATGCACATCAATGTTACCATTCCTCCAGGAAACATCCTTTGTAAGAAGAAAGTTTTAGAGCTCATTTGGAGAAGGTCTCAAATGCTCAGGTTGTGGTAATCGAAAATCACCAACCCGAGTCAAGTTCAAAAGCTCGACAATGATTTGACGATTCACAAGAAAACAAATTCCTTGAACAATGGTTTTGAAGGTGCAGTTTGCAGTGTCAGGTTCATGCAGGTTTGCATACAATTGAGCAGTCATTTCTATATGCGTTGTTCCCATGGGACGATGAATAATACCACATTCATGATTCTTAAAGCAACCAGGAAGGTCATCTACCCTAAGTTCCGAGGAATCATAAATTCTTTACATAATATGCTTTTTTTTAATATATTCTACATAATAGTTTCGAACCTCCCTGTCCATGAACAAAAAATATATCTTATATAGTATTTCAAATCAGGGTTTGCAATTAAGTTACCTTGGTAACAAAGCAATCAATATCCACCATTAGATGAAAACCTGATCTAGATTCAAGATAATATTTCTCAACCGTTAGATCGAAACTTAGCTTGTTACACACACTTGACAATGCGCGCTTCTAGGTTTGTTAACCGTACCTAAACGTATGCACTTGTTGATTCAACAATAGTTAACCAAATGGTTAGCCATATGAGCATTCTATATCAACCATGTTCTTCTTCACCATAACTAGTTCAAATGACTTCAAATGAACTAGTTAGAGAGTTGTTCAATTGCAAGGAAATCTCTTGTACTACAAAAGACACAATTGAAGCAAAGATGATTTGATTCACTCGAATCGGTTCATGAACCTTTATAGACACGGTTTTCAAACTGCATTCCTTAGTCTTTTTTAAGTTTAAGTTCAGAAATCATCTTCAGATATATAACCTTCTCAAGTTCGCAGACTAGGTTCGCGGACTTAAGTTACCGGGCAGAGTTTACAAACTCCAGCAGAAATTCTCGGGTATGAGAACTTCGTCGGTTCACGGATTGGGTTCACGGACTGAGTTCGTGGACTTAGTTTCACGCAAGTAGTTTGTCAACTCCAGCAGAAATTCTCGGGTTTGAGAACTGCGGAAGTTCGCGGAATGAGTTCGCGGACTTGGTTCACGCCATTCTTCCGGTTCTCTTGATCAACAAAGTTCGCAAACTTTGGTTCAAGGAATATCACTTATACATAAATGTGTTTCCACAACAATGCTTATGTCCACCATTGGTTATGTAATCTAAACTCTCATTTCAATCATCGAAACATTCTTAGAGGACGTTATGTAGTTGTTACACCATTTCTCGTTAAAGAAGTTTTCAAGATGATTGAAACATATGATGACTTTCATCACATGGTAAAGATAAACTTGGTTAAAGCGAAAAGCTGACCAACTCATATTTCGAGATATAGATAGGCGAGGTATACTCGATTCGAAATACCAAATGTGTATAATCAAAGTCTATATATATAGCATATGACTTCTTGTTTCAAAGAGTATGAGATAGAGTAGATAAACTTTTGAGTGATAGATAAGTTCAAGTCTTCACATACCTATTTGTCGAGAAGTTCCACCGGTTCCTTGAGTAATTCTTCTACTTGTATGATGAATCGCCATGAAGTCCTTGAGCTCAACTACACTTTCTATCCTAGTCCGAGACTTAGCTATAATAGACTAGAAATCAAGACTTATAGTTTTGATTACTAACATTGAAAAACATGCTTGAGATAGCAACGCATGCGATTTCGACCGAGCAATGCTCTAATAATCTCCCCCTTTGTCAATTTTAGTGACAAAACTATCAATATATATGGAATACAAAAAAGATAAAGAAACTTTAGTAGCTCCTATTCCACATGTCTAATCTTCAACATTCCTCGAAATCTTCGTCACTTCCAAGTATTCCAATGATGCCAAAGGTTGTAAGTTTAGCATCACCGTTGTTGAAGATTCATAGCTATAACAATGAGAAAACATAGTTCTCGATCATTGTTATACAGTGTCATAGTATTATTACATAGCGTCAAAGTTCAATTGTATCACAATTTCAATAATAATACTATGGTGATATGTATCACTCCCCCTTAGTCAATACTCCATCTCACATGGAAACCACTCCCCCTTACACAATGATCCGAAAACCATATGTATTCGTAGTGTGAACTACATATTAATTCTCCCCCTTTTGTCAATAAAATTGGCAAAGGTACAAGAACGGGATCATAATAAAATTTCCGAGAGAGACATTTCATGGTAAAAGGAAAAAAATACATACCAACTAATTTAGATGCAATCATAAAGCCGAATCTAAATGCATTCATCAAGGAGTTTAAATATACAAGATAACCCCTCTAAAATTCCACAGCCGCACACCCCTCAAGATATGACCATTAATCACAAGTTCAAAATAACTCTCCCCCATTTGATGTCATTCCCGAAGGAACAACAAGAGCGGACTTAATTTCGAAAGAAAAGAAGGATTTTTATTGGACACAAAAAACCATGAGAATGATTTCCTATATCCAAAAACTCAATTAAATTAATCACAAGTAAACCCATGATTAATTTAATCGGAATACGCAGTCAAATTAAACACAAAAGTGATCAATTCAATTGATTATGCTCAACATAAGAGAACTTTTGGAGACACGAAAATACCCAACTAGATTAATTACAAGAGAACCCATAATTAATCTAATTGGAATACACAACGAAACTAATCACAAAGGTAATAAATTTAATTGTCATTTGTTAAGCTCGATATAAAAAAAACTTACGGAGCAATAACTAAATAACCAAACAAGGTGATTAATTTAGTTCAATATGCTCGACATAACATATCTCACGGAACAACAACTAAGCTAAAAAATCAACTTGGTTGTATAGTGCTCAATATAAGATACATTACGGAGCCTCACAGTAATACATAAAATATGGACCAGGGATGATCAATACTGCATAATACACAAGGATTCATCCTATTTTCCACACTATTTGCATAACGATATTAATAGACATAATCCTTGAAAACAAAAGATTTTAACCTATCTTCCATCAAATATTTGACAATATAGGCTTAACTTTTGTATTTGTCAAAATTCCATTCATTCTTTTATCAATACGTGAATACCGATCACGAACGACTTTACTTTTCACAAAGTATGGGACAAACATAGTTTACGGACGTAAACACAAATATCCCATAACAAATTGCAATATAACAAATCATAAAGATTAATACTGCAAAACATCATCCTACAAAAAGTTTTTAGAATTTAAACCAATAAATCTAAAAACATGAAGATGAAAACGTTGGACATAGCTATGTGTAAACACAATAATGTCTATTCCAAATTCTAGTAATCCTTCTCAAAAATAAGAATAAATTCTCATAAGAAGTTTCCTAGGCATCAAGACAAACTCGTAATGCACATACAAGATGATTTGTCTTTAGAGGGTAGAATCATCTTTTTCGTCCGGATTTATACCAATAATAGCTACCAAATGCGTATAAAAAGATTTTATTAACAAATAAGTACATACAAAGTCAAATAACGACCATGCACCATAGTTCACATAGGATGATTGTGAACATTCAAGAATTTCATACTACTTTCCATTCTTGAACTTCCTTCTTTGTGATTCACCAAAAACATTCTTGTAAAATTTACAAATTAGCTTAGAAGAGTAGTACTCCAAGAATCCAAGTGCCCAAGTTCAAGAGAAGTGGAATAAGTGCAACAAAACAGAGCAAAATACTCAAAAATAAGAGTCAGGACAAATACCAATCTTAGCTCATCCAAATCCAAGGTTTCTCATCTCCATTTTGAAGATAATTCAAATAGGAAGAGAGTTCAAAAAGAATGAGGTCAATATGAGTTCGGACGAAGAAGTTACGGCCAAAACAATTTTACCGAATATCGACGTCAAGTATGCATACGGGTTTGCAAACGAATTTTCGTATCCTGGAACAGTATGAAGACGGGGTTTGCGAACTTAAACCCCTGGATTTTGGTTTTAAATGATGTTATATATAATTGGTATGTTTACCATGAAGTCCAAACATCCCGAACTAATGTTTTCAAACCTAAACATTTAAGAACCTTAAACACAGATCAAGTTAGGTAGAAATGAACGATAATCAAGGTACATGGATCATTATAAGTACTCAAACAAGTAATAAAAACATAAAACTTGCTCAAGTTTATAGACATACCTTTTTTATAAAAGTCCAATTGAATTCTACAGCCTTGCCGAATATAATCTGCACGCCCCAGTTGTTGTGCTTCCCTCACCGTATACATAGCAGGGCATTTCTTGGTGAGGATGCACTTTCAACACAAACAAGTTGTATTGAGGTGAACAATTTTTTTCTCACCATGGCACCAAGAAATAGTTTATTTCCAACAACTCTTAAATCTTGTATTGTTGAGAAACACCCAAGGAACTGTTTGTATAAGTCTATCAAAGAACTTGAAGAGAACCCAAAAATATTTGTGTTTCTGATTTCTTGTTTTCCAACTTATAAAAAACAGTTTCTGCGGATAGTTTTTAGTACTGCGAAGGGAAACTCTTTTGAAAAAAAGAGACGTCTTAGATTCTTCATAAAAGAAGACAATACTACTATCTTGATAGGAAGTATTAGGAATTGAGTAACAAATCAATTCATGCTTTGAGGTGATACACTCAGATGACTGAGATTTAAACTCCTCTTGTAATTCGTTTAGTTTATCACAACTAATTGGATTACGCAGAGGAGGAGCATTGATCTCACTGATTAGTAAATCAATATCAACCTCAACATGAATATTATTCATCACAACTTGATTTAGCCTGTCAAGAGATTCTTGCTCTTTCTGGAGGTATAACTCAACATCAAGAGATAAGCTCTCAAGCTTCTTTTCAAGCCCTGAAAACACTTCAAGGGATTTTAAACCTGGTGGAGGTTTAGATAGAAATTCTTCTACATATTTTATTAAATCATTTATGGAAGAGAATTTTGAAATCCGTGGATCTGGTGGTGCATTTATTGAGATAGCACTCCTGTCCATAGAGTCAGATCGCTAAAAACACAGACTTGTAAGGTCTTGAACGTGTTTGCATACTCTGATGCCAATTGAAAAAGCGGGGGTCTAACAACACCACCCAATATTTCGCTTACAAATCTGTATGGACTAACTCCAATATACTTACTAGAGAATCAACTAGACAGTCAGACTCAACATAGATAAAAGTATATCGAGGAGTTAATATCTCTCTTTTGATTTGATTTACTCAAGCAAAATCTGCGAGTCCTTAATCTAATACAAGGAATAACTTGGATGGTACCAAAGACCAATATCCAGGGATCAATAAATATCAATCAACAACCAAAGGTCGGATTTCCAATTGATTGATTCAAACGCACAACCTATATTATTTCAATTATATAAACAAATATAATGCGGAAATAGAAATAACACACACACCAGAAATTTTGTTAACGAGGAAACTGCAAATGCAAAAATACCCCGGGACCAAGTCCATATTGAACACACACTGTATTAATCCGCCACAGACACTAGCCTACTCCAATCTAACTTCGGACTGGACTGTAGTTGAACCCCAATCAGTATCCCACTGATCCAAGTTATAGTTGTACTCCCTACGCCTCTGATCTCAGCAGGATACTGCGCACTTGATTCCCTTAGTTGATCTCACCACAACTAAGAGTTGTTACGACCCAAAATCGCAGGCTTTGACAATAAACAAATCTGTCTCACACAGATAAGTCTATCAAAGGACCAATCTGTCTCCCATAGATAAACCCTAAAAGGTTTTGTTCTGTATTTTGATAATAATCAAGGTGAACATGAACCAATTGATAATCCGGTCTTATATTCCCGAAGAACAGCCTAGAGTTATCAATCACCTCACAACAATCTTAATCGTATGGTAGCGAAACAAGACGTTGCGGAATCACAAAAAATGAGACGAAGATGTTTGTGATTACTTTTTATATCTTGCCTATCGGAGATATCAATCTCAATCCAATCAATCTGATTGTACTCGTACAATAGAAAATGCAAGATCAGATCACACAACTATGATAAAAGTAGTATAGGCCTGGCTTCAGAATCCCAATGAAGTCTTTAAGTCGTTAACCTGCTTTTAGAAGAAGAAAACCAAAGGTTAAAGGAGAACAGACTCTTGCGCGCAAACTAGTATCACACGTGAGGTGTGGGGATTAGTTTTGCACAGATACTAGAGTTCCCCTTATATAGTCTTTCAAATCAGCGTTTGCAATTATGTTACCTTGGTAACAAAGCAATCAGTATCCACTGTTATATGAAAACCTGATTTAGATTCAAGCTAATATTTATCAACCGTTAGATCGAAAACTTAGCTTGTTACACACACTTGACAATGCACGCTTCTCGGTTTGTTAACCGTACCCAAACGTATGCACTTGTTGGTTCAACAATAATTAACCAAATGGTTAGACATTTGAGCATTCCATATCAACTATGTTCTTCTTCACCATAACTAGTTTAAATGAACTAGTTAGAGAGTTTTTCAATTGCAAGGAAATCTCATGTACTACACAAGACACAATTGAAGCAAAGATGATTTGATTCACTCGAATCAGTTCATGAACCTTTATAGACATGGTTTGCAAACTGAATTCCTTAGTCTTTTTTTAAGTTTAAGTTCAGAAATCATCTTCAGATATATAACCTTCTCAAGTTAGCATACTAGGTTCGCGGACTTAAGTTACCGGGCAGAGTTTACAAACTCCAGCAGAAATTCTCGTGTATGAGAACTTCGTCGGTTCGCGGACTGGGTTCACGGACTGAGTTCGTGGACTTAGTTTCACGCAAGTAGTTTTTCAACTCCAGCAGAAATTCTCGGGTTTGAGAACTTCGGAAGTTCGCGGACTTGTCTCACGCCATTCTTCCGGTTCTCTTGATCAACAAAGTTCGCAAACTTTGCTTCAAGGAATAGGACTTATACATAAATGTGTTTCCACAACAATGCTTATGTCCACCACTGGTTGTGTAATCTAAACTCTCATTTCAATCATTGAAACATTCTTAGAGGACGTTATATAGTTGTTGCACCATTTCTCGTCAAAGAAATTTTCAATATGATTGAAACATATCATGATTTTCGTCATATGGTAAAGATAAACTTGGTTAAAGCGAAAAGCTCACCAACTCATATTTCAAGATATATATAGGCGAGGTATACTCGGCTCGAAATACCAAATGTGTATAATCAAAGTTTATATATATAGCATACGACTTCTTATCTCAAAGAATATGAGATAGAGTAGATAGACTTTTGAGTGATAGATAAATTCAAGTCTTCACATACCTGTTTGTCGAGAAGTTCCACCGGTTCCTTGAGTGGTTCTTCACTTGTATGATGAATCTCCATGAATTCCTTGAGCTCAACTACACTTTATATCCTAGTCCGAGACTTAGCTATAATAGACTAGAAATCAAGAGTTATAGGTTTGATCACTAACATTGAAAAACATGCTTGAGATAACAACGCATGCGAGTTCGACCGAGCAATGCTCTAACAACCTTGAAACCGATTTTCCATACTTCCAAACAAGTTTAGAATTGGTTCATCTGACTTTCAAGAACTATGTGATTGATCAAGAACACTCAATCACAAATCATGGGTTTAACGGTTCTACCAAAACAAGTTTTGGTTCTACCTCCATGTGAGTATTGTGCATAGTCACACTAGCTTTCCAAAATTCGGTTGACTGGGTACTAGGATCGGTTCCCCACATATATATGGTATCTAACTTATATGTGTTGCACATGTCCATAGGATCAGTTCCCTTTTCCTAAAATCGTGTTGCACATGTCCATAGGATCGGTTCCTGTTAGAACATTGCTCGGTTGAACCCACCAAGCGTTGGTATGTCAAGTTTGATTGTCATATTTTATTGGATCAAAACTCATGTTAAGAGTCGCTTGATTATGTACTAGAGTCAACTTCGTATAGGTTAGCTTGAAAGTATTAGGATATGAGACATTACAAGTATTGCAAAGTCTTGAAGATGTGAAGAAGCAAGGAGATACAACGAAAACAATCATGCTTCCATTTGAGGTTAGTGATATTTGACTTGAACTTTTTCATTCCCTAACGTATCTTTCAAGTCGATACGAGGTTTATTAATTAACCATTAAACTTTGTAGATAAGACATCGCCATAATCATTTAAATGCTATTATGATTATGTATGGGTATGAGGTGAGGATTTCATCCTAGGGAACAATGTTTACATTTGTTTAAGGAAGTAAGTTCATAAACTTGTTTGTGGACCGAAAAGGAAATTTCCAGGTGCTATTGGTTTTATTATTCATTGCATATCTTATGAACAACCAATATGTGTGATAGAGTATAACCGCTCACAACTTGTTGTGGTCTTGGTAGAACTATTCACAAAGGCCTGACTTATGTATTTAGTAAAACCGATCTTAAGTAATCACCTGTAGTATGATTGGATTTTGTATGTCTGACCAATTAAAAGGAAAGGGGGAAGCGATCCTTGTAATGGGTGCAGTACATCAAAGGGAACCGATCCTTGTATGGGGTGCAGCGAGGTTTATAGTAGAAAGGGGAACCGATCCTATGGACATGTGCAACACGTTTTTAGGCAAAGGGGAACCGATCTTATGGACATGTGCAACACATATAAGTTAGATACCATATATATGTGGGGAACCTATCCTAGTACCTAGTCAACCAAATTTTTGGAAAGCTAGTGTGACTATGCACAGTACTCACATGGAGGTGGAACCGAAACTTTTTTTGGTAGAACCGTAAACCCATGATTGTGATTGAATGTTTGTTTGATCAATCACATAGTTCTTGAAAGTCAGATGAACCAATTCTAAACTTGTTTGGAAGTGTGGCAAATCGGTTTCAAAGTTGTAAGTGTGAAAGAGAACTTACAAAGTAAGGATGTCGACATACTTTGAACACGTGCTATGAATGTTTATTTCTTTAATTGTTCAAAGATATTCCTTAACGGCTGAGGGAAGAGAAACCCAGGATCGAAACATAAGTAAGTTAAGAATCTTTTGGTTAAGGTTATTAGTTCCATTTTGTAGGGAATTACAGAATTAGTATTGTGCATTTACTAATTGGATTTTCCGAGAGATTTCGATAGTTATTTTTGGACAGAGCATTTTCAGGAATTATGGAAACCGAATTTGGGCTCTAATGAATATATTGAAAATATTTTCGGTTTTATAAATTCCTTGGTGTCCAAACTTCCTTGTCTATAAATACTTGAAGTTTTCCTTTCTAGCAAACTAATCCTTCGTAACAACAAATTTACTCTTTTGTTGTTGTTACTGGTGTAGCCGCCTATTCGGAGAGGAGAGTAATCTAATTAGGCGAAATCTCTTAAGACCGCTCAATTTAAAGTCTTCTTTGGGATTGAGAAGCGCTAGCGTGACCCATTGGTGGGAAGCTAGATAATTACGGTTTATCTTTTGTTTTCGATTGATTTGATTGACTAACGGTGGTTGAAATCTGATTGCACCTAGTTAGTTTATTCTTGAGAATATTCTCTTCTGATATAAGATTCACTCAAACTAGTTCAGAGTTTTGACATGGATCTTTAGACTTTTGTTAGTTCTAAAGACGATCTTGTGATAATCCATTGTTAACAGACTCTGTTCTGTGCGTGATTGATCACAACAGATTCTGTTTTGTGATAATCCATTGTTAACAGACTCTGTTCTTTGGTTGAAATCTGATTGCACCTAGTTTGTTTATTCTTGAGAATATTCTCTTCTGATATAAGATTCACTCAAACTAGTTCAGAGTTTCGACATGGATCTTTATACTGTTGTTAGTTCTAAAGACGATCTTGTGATAATCCATTGTTAACAGACTTTGTTCTGTGCGTGATTGATCACAAGAGATTCAATTGATTGTGTGCAGGTTTTTATTGAAGATTTAAGAAGATTTGAATACAAAGAAGATATTGAAGATATGACTTGGGTTTTATAATCTTTGGTGTGCACAATACTTGTTTCTGTAAAAGAGGATCCAATTAATAATCGGTTTGTCCTTGTGGTAGATTGGATTGATTAATTGAGTAGATCGGCATCAACACGGTTCTTTGGATTAAAGGTGTTGTTGGCTTAATCTTAATCGATTACCTTTGGGTGATTGAACATAAGATAGATCTAAGGACCTGACGAAGGAGTTTATGTTGAGATAAACGGAAGAGCCTTTGTCCGACTCATATCACTTGGTTGAATAGAGTTGATACCAAACAGATTTGTTGTTCCTTTACTTTTTGGAATACGAACCAAAGGAATTGTTCCAAGTACGTGACTTATTTATAAGTTGGAGGCGTGGGAATACAGAAGGAACTAGGTGAACTATAGGGTTAGTTACTTGGTCTCAACAACACGAAGTTAGTGTAATTTTGTGTAGCGGCTTAATCCTGAGAGTATTCAATTCTGGACTAGGTCCCGGGGGTTTTCTGCATTTACGGTTTCCACGTTAACAAAATCTTGCTGTTTCATTTACTTTTATATTCTGCATTATAATTGTTTTAGTATAATTAAAGTAAATTACACAGACGTTATTTCCTATTTACTTGATAATCAATCCTATTGTGTTTGGTTAAGTCCGAACCTTTGTATCAAGTAAACATACTTCGTTGTTGTATTGTCTCGATCTCGTATCCATAGACGATCACACGAAGTGTGAACCGATTAGTTGTATTGTCTCGACTCAGTGCATATACAATCATTTTTGGAGAAAGGACTTATAGGTAGGAAAAGTTTTAGCTTGAGGTATATTTGGGTACCCTCGCCTTTTCAATTGGTATCAGAGCAGGCAAACACGAAAAGATCTAACAATATGTGTTTGGTGCGATCCAACCTATAAGAATGAACTCGAGTTCTTATGAATCGACTTCAGTTAACGTAATACAAAAAGATCAGATGACTCAAAATTGTTTGAAGGAATGTCAAACACTGAAATTGTTGAGTCGCTTCGTTCAAAAGAATTTTGGACATTCGACGAATGTCGCTTATATCTTAATCTCACCGAAGATGCTTCTAGCGAGATTGACAGAAAACTTTCTGAATTTGCAGAAATGGAAAAACAACTCTCTGACTTAAAGAATGAGATTGAGATATATGAACAAAAGGAAGATGAGTCACTATCTATAACACTCAAGGTCCTTGAAGACTCTAGTAGAGTTCAAAATGAAGTTGATGAGTTTCTCAAAGAACTGGACTACTCAAAGAAAAATAATAATTCTAAAGGAAATCAACTCATTCATGAGTATTTGATGAATTATACCTCAGAAGAATCTGATATTTTTCAAGAAGACTCTCACTACAACTCTTCAGAAGAATTTCTTCTTGAAAAATATAATGACTCTGATATAGGTGGTGAGCCTAATAAACCCAGTCATGACTTTTCAAGTGAAATTTCATTGAAAAATAGCTTCATGTCAACACCTAGTATGTTTAAGTTGTCGCAAACCCGGACAAATTAATATTGGTCAGAGAACCGATTGTTGGCTATCCCTTATCAAGTTTCGATACTTGGTTATTGGTCATATCCGAATCCGGATCCACATCCGAATACACGTCTGTATTGGTGATAAAAACAAATAAAAATGGTAATATTTCTTCCTCTATCTTCTCCAACCAAAAAGAGACCTCTACAGCAAAAAAGGGTTCGAAAACTCTTCACTTGTGATTTTTGCATGTTCGATTCAAGTGGAAATTTTTGCTTCAATCAATCTTAAGTTGCAACAAGAACAAAGGGTTTGTCTCGAATCGCTCCAATTCAACTCAAGCAAGGAGTTTCAACACTCAACATGGCATATCGATTGTAAGTGGATTCTTACTCTATTTGTTGAGTCAATGGCTAATAGGGGTAGAATAAATTTCAATATTGGAGAAAGTTCAAATAGAAATGATATGCTCTACACAACTAGGAACATCAATTATGAAAACATGCCTAGTCTTACCTATGATGTTAGTTCTCAAAATTACTTTGTGAATGATGAATGTGTTATGAAGTTCGGTTCGATTAAAGAACCCATCATGGAAATATTATTTATCAAGGTTTAGGATACGAAATATATGAATTTTGTGAAGCATCGAGAATGGGGTATCATTCATGAAAGCTCTTTCAAGGCAACTCCGGAACTTGTGTAGCTATTTTATGCCAATATGCATGAAATGAACTTTGAAGGTTGTACTTTTTGAACTATGATTGGTACAAGATCGTTTGAAGTAAACAAACAAGTAATTTCGGAACTGATTCTCTATCCTTTCATGAATACCTTCTTACCATGTTCGTATGAAAGGTACAGAGTTGAAAACAATACCATCTCTTCAGTAATTGGTGGAACATGGTCATGTAACTCCCTTCTTATTCACAATGTTGAATTTCATCTCAAAGTCTTTGGAAAACTAGCGTGTGCAAACCCGTGTCCTAGCAATATGCATAAGACAAAATGGACTAGAGATGTTGCTGAACTTTCATATCATCTTGTTATAGGGGTCAAATTTTTTGATTTATGTGGACTAATGATCAGACAAATGATCACAATTCGAAGGGGTAAAAGAATAACTCCTGGCTTTGCTTGTTTGATCACGAGAATATGCAGCTCTTTTGGAATTGTCTGTCCAAACGCAAGTGAAAATATTCCAAAGAAATTAGGAGAAGGAATTCTCAACAGAATGAGAGGACAAGTCTTCAATGCTCCTCCTCCTATAAGAGTTGAAGGGGATCCACAAACTCTTAAGAGAAGACTACAGAGAAAGAATGATTGCATAGTAGAACTGATTGATCATTCTACAAACGTCCATCCAGATCTTGCTGAAGCCTTGTGCGGCATCTCAGACAAGTATCAAGATACTTCTTCGGAAGAGGATACTAACTTGGATATCTTGGACTAGGTCTTACAACTATCAGTGTATAATATTATGTATATTATTGTGAGTGTGTGTATGAGCTTTTTTTTAAAGGATGTATGCCTAGTAAGAACCTTTGTGTAACAATAAGATGTGATAAAGGTTTTAATGCAGTGTATGCACTTCTTTTGGTTTAATTTGTCATTATGAATTATTGCTATGTATGTTTATGGGATGTTTGATTTCGGTTTTACTACCTTAATATTCGATCTCATATATTATGAACCCTTATAGTTTGGGTGACTTTTTGATTTAGAGGGATTAAGTTCTAGCCCTAGTAGGTAGGCTTTATCAAAGGATCATGAGGGGTCTGATAGAAACAATATGTGAAAAAATCACAATATGTTGAATCGGTTTTGGTTTAGCATAAAAGCATATGTGTTTCGACGGTTTTCAACTTTTGCTTGCAATTGTTAAAACCTGTTTTCAACCTTTCTCTAGTAAAGGTTTAGGTGTGTTGTTATTCTTTTGTTTTTGCATAAGGATGACAACGTGGTGATATTTCGATATCAATTCTCCCTGGACGAAGATGCTATCATATTGGAGAAGTTGATGTGAAATTTGAGGTAACAATCTTGTTAGTTAATTGTTTTCCTGTTTAAGAAAAGCCTGAATTTATATTATATATATTTGTTGCTTTTGCTTAACAAAATTTCGGTTAAATTGATATTTATTCCATGATGTGTGTGTGGATGTGTGTTTCAATTAGTTCCGGTTAAGAAAAACTATTGTTATCTTGCTTTATTGTATGGTATCAATTGTTTAGGCTTACAAAATTACGGTGCAATTGCGGTGCTTTTAATGTCTATCTTGTTTCAATTGCTTCCGGTTGAGGTGAATAATTATGCAAGTTGATTTACTTTGGTTTGTATGAATTATTTATGGTTTAACGAAATAATTTGTGTACGGGATGAGTTGTTTAGTCCAATTCGATTCTAGATAAGAAACTAAGTTAATTCTGATCTTAGTTTGTCTTATCAAAGTGAGGTTTCGGTTATTCAAGTCTAATCGAATGCCTAAAAAAGGAATGCTAGTTAACTAACCTAGTACTTGTCTTGTTTAAAATTGAAAGGTCTAAGTTTATGGATAATTAGAACCTGATGAGAAAAATGGAGTTTATCTTTATTTTGGTCTTATCGAATTAAGCGGTTGTTCTTGAACAATCGGTTTAGCAAAGGGACTAATGTGATTAGTTGTTTTTGGTTTGCTAAACTAAATCGGAAAAATTGTTTCGGACAATTGTTTCCTTGGTAACATATCAAAATAGGACTACTTGTAGTTTCGATTTTGATATTTGTTATCAGAACGTGATGTGTGGAACCCTCGTGCCTAACTCCACAGGTTTGCAAGTTTACTTGATTTGTAAGATTCTTTTCGTGTTGTCCTTTATTTTTTCGTTTCTTTGTCATTTTTGTGACAAAAAGGGGGAAAATATATGGAGTAAACAGGTGATGCTGGCATTGATTTTATATTGATTGGCATCACTAGGGAAAAGAACATTGGTACTTGAATGTTTTATCTAACGAAAGAGTGAAAGCACAGACTAAGGGGGAGTAACATGTCATATAAATTGGTATAAAAAAGACGTGCGGATTGAATATCTACCTATCTTCCTTATGGGAAGTATTAACTTTGTTATTATAATGTCAACATCGACATTTTCAAGGATTGAATGTAAGCAGTTTTACTGTGTTGTTGAATCGGGAATCAAGCGGATTGTAATGAATTCTTGTAATTTGTTTATCCATATGATGTAAGAGTTTTGTCACTCAAATTGACAAAGGGGGAGATTGTTAGAGCATTGCTCGGTTGAACCCACCAAGCATTGGTATGTCAAGTTTGGTTGTCATATTTTAGTGAATCAAAACTCATGTTAAGAGTCGCTTGATTATGTACTAGAGTCAACTTCATATAGGTTAGCTTGAAAGTATTAGGATATGAGACATTACAAGTATCGCGAAGTCTTGAAGATGTGAAGAAGCAAGGATCTAAAATGACAACAATCATCCTTCCACTTGAGGTTACTGATATTTGATTTGAACTGTTTTATTCCCTAACGTATATTTCAAGTCGTGCATATTGAAAACATAACTGCGAAGTATATGTGAACTCTAGATAGACACAATATTAAGGAATACAATACGAGGTTTATTTCTTAACCATTAAACTTTGTAGATAAGACATAGCCATAATTATTTGAATGCTATTGTGATTATGTATGGGTATGAGGTAGGATTTGATCCTAGGGAACAATGTTTACATGTGTTCTAAGGAAGTAAGTTCATAAACTTGTTTGTGGACCGAAAGAAAATTTCCAGGTGTTATTGGTTTTGTTATTCATTGCATATCTTATGAGAAAACAATAAGTGTGATAGAGTATAACCTCTCACAACTTGTTGTATTCTCGGTATAACTATTCACAAAGGCATGGCTTATGTATTGGTATAACTTTTATTAGTAAAACCGATCTTAAGTAATCACCTATGGTATGATCACATTTTGTATGTCTGGCCAATTAAAAGGAAAGGGGGAACCGATCCTTGTAAGGGGTGCAGTACATCAAAGGGAACCGATCCTTGTATGGGGTGCAGCAAGGTTTATAGAAGAAAGGGGAACCGATCCTATGGACATGTGCAACACGTTTTTAGGAAAAGGGGAACCGATCTTATGGACATGTGCAACACATATAAGTTAGATACCATATATATGTGGGGAACCTATCCTAGTACCTAGTCAACCGAATTTTTGGAAAGCTAGTGTGACTATGCACAGTACTCACATGGAGGTGGAACCGAAACTTTTTTTGGTAGAACCGTAAACCCATGATTGTGATTGAATGTTTGTTTGATCAATCATATAGTTATTGAAATTCAGATGAACCAATTCTAAACTTGTTTGGAAGTGTGGCAAATCGGTTTCAAGGTTGTAAGTGTGAAAGAGAACTTACAAAGTAAGGATGACGACATACTTTGAACACGTGCTATGAATGTTTATTTCTTTAATTGTTTAAAGTTATTCCTTAATAGCTAAAGGTAGAAAATCCCAGGATCGAAACATAAGTAAGTTAAGAATCTTTTAATTAAGGTTATTAATTTCATTTTGTAGGGAAATTACAGAATTAGTAATGTGCATTTACTAATTAGATTTTCTAAGAGATTTCGATCGTTATTTTTGGACAGAGCATTTCCATGAATTATGGAAACCAAATTTGTGTTTTAATAAATATCTTGAGAATATTTTAGGTTTTGGAAATTCCTTGGTGTCCAAACTTCCTTGTCTATAAATACTTGAAGTTTTCCTTTCTAGCAAACTAATCCTTCGTAACAACAGATTTACTCTTTTGTTGTTGTTACTGGTGTAGCCGCCTATTCGTAGGGGAGAGTAGCCTAATTAGGCGAAATCTCTTACGACCGCTCAGTTTAAAGTCTTCTTTGGGATTGAGAAGCTCTAGCGCGACCCGTTGGTGGGAAACTAGATAATTGCGGTTTATCTTTTGTTTTCGATTGATTTGATTGACTAACGGCGGTTGAAATATGATTGCACCTAGTTTTTTTATTCTTGAGAATCTTCTCTTGTGATATAAGATTCCCTCAAACTAGTTCAGAGTTTCTCCAGGGACCTTTAGACTGTTGTTAGTTATAAAGACGATCTTGTGATAATCCATTATTAACAGACTCCGTTCTATGCGTGATTGATTACAAGAGATTCAAGTGATTGTGTGCAGGTTTTTATTGAATCTGTCTCAGAGTGATCATCTTCAGAGATATACACTTTTTTACTTTTATCAAGTAATTTAGTGTCATTTAGTGCTTTGAACGCAACATCCTTAGATTTGGATGAATGTTCATGATCAAAGATCTTAAGCTTCCCAACCAGCGTATTTCTGGAGAGATTATTGAGGTTATTTACCTCAACGATGGCATGCTTCTTAGAATCGTATCTAGATGGCAGCGATCTGAGAATTTTCATCACAATGTCCTTTTCAGGAATAGTCTTACCCAATGCAAAATATGCATTAACAATTTCAGACATTTTGTAATTAAACTCATCAAATGTTTCTTCATCTGCCATACAAAGGTTTTCCCAATCGGAATTAAGGTTTTGAAGCCTAGCTTCCTTGTCACTGGTATTACCTTCAAAAATGGTTTCTAAGATTTCCCAAGCTTCTTGCGACTTAGTGCAATTAGACACATGGTGCTGCAGATTTGGGTTAATGGCATGTATGATAGCATTCAAACAGTTGGAGTTTTGCTTTGCAGCAAGAATCTCAGCAGGGTGTATTCACCAATGTTCTTGGGGACGTTTACATCTCCAACTGCCACAACGGGAGGATCATAGCCATTAACAACATATACCCATGACTAAAAATCACGCGCTTGAATAAAAGCTCGCATAGAAATTTTCCACCATAAGTAATTAGAGACATCGAAGACTGGTGGTACGTTAATAGAGATACCACCTCTGTCCATAGAGTCAGATCGCTACACAGACTTGTAAGGTCTTAAAAATGTTTGCCTGCTCTAATACTAATTGAAAAGGCTGGGGTTTAACAACCACACCCAATATTTCTCTTGGCAATTTGTATGGACAAACTCCAATATACTTTCTAGAGAATCAACTAGACAGTTAAACTCAATCAATAGAAAAGTATATCAAAGAGTTTAAATCTCTATCTCTCGATTTAAATCTTACTGAAGAAAACTGTGATTCTCAATTTAAATACAAGAAAAATAAACTTGGATGGTACCAAAGATCAATATCCAAGTGTCAGTCAATTTAAATCAACAACCAAAAGGTATGATATTCTAATTGATTGAACAACGCACAACTTGTATTATTTCAATTATATAAACAAATATAATGCGTAAAATAAATAACACAGACACCAGAAATTTTGTTAACAAGGAAACCGCAAATGCAGAAAAACTCCGGGACCTAGTCCAGATTGAACACACACTGTATTAAGCCGCTACATATACTAGCCTACTCCAAACTAACTTCGGTCTGGACTTTAGTTGAACCCCAACCAATCTCACACTGATCCAAGGTACATTTATGCTCCTACATCTCTGATCCCAGCAGGATACTACGTACTTGATTCCCTTATCTGATCTCACTCACAACTAAGAGTTGCTACGACCCAAAGTCGAAGACTTTAATAAACAAATCTTTATCACACAGAAAAGTCTATGATAATAGATAGATATGTCTCCCACGTATTACCTACGAGTTTTGTTCCGTCTTTTGATAAATCAAGGTGAACAGGAACTAATTGATAAACCGGTCTTATATTCCCGAAGAACAGCCTAGTATTATCAATCACCACACAATAGTCTTAATCGACGCAACGGAAAAAGATATTGTGGAATCACAAACGATGAGACGAAGATGTTTGTGATTAATTTTTATCTTGCCTATCGGAGATAGAAATCTCAAGCCAATTATTACAATTGTACTCGTACGATAGAAACAGCAAGATCAGATCACACAACTACAAGAAAAGTAGTATCGGTCTGGCTTCACAATCCCAATGAAGTCTTTAAGTCGTTAACCTGGTTTAGAAGAAGAAACCAAAGGTTAAAGGAGAATCGAATCTAGCTTAGCACAACTAGTATCACACATAATGTATGGGGATTAGGTTTCCCAGTTGCTAGAGTTCTCCCTTATATAGTCTTTCAAATCAGGGTTACAATCAATGTTAGCTTAGTAACAAAGCATTGGTATGTCAAGTTTGGTTGTCATATTTTAGTGAATCAAAACTCATTTTAAGAGTTGCTTGATTATATACTAGAGTTAACTTCGTATAGGTTAGCTTGAAAGTATTAGGATATGAGACATTACAAGTATTGCAAAGACTTGAAGAAGTAAGAAGCTACAACGACAACATCATCCTTCCACTTGGGGTTAGTGATATTTGACTTGAACTGTTTCATTCCCCGACATATCTTTCAAGTCGTGCATATTGAAAACGAAACTGCGAAGCATGAACACTCTAGATAGACATAGTATTAAGGAATACAATATGAAGTTTATTGCTTAACCATTAAACTTTGTAGATATGACATCGACATGATCGTTTAAATACTATCGTGATTATGTATGGGTATGAGGTGAGGATTTCATCCTAGGAAACAATGTTTTTACATGTGTTTTAAGGGAGTAAATTCATAAACTTGTTTATGAATTGAAAAGGAAATCACCAGGCATTATTGGGATTTTTGTTCATTGCATATCTTGTGAACATCCAATATGTGTGATTTAGTATAACCGCTCACGACTTGTTTGTGTTCTTGGTAAAACTATTCACAAAGGCCTAACTTATGTATTGGTACGACTTTTATTAGTGAAACTGATCTTAAGTAATCACCTTAGATGGTATGATAATGTTTGTGATTTTTTAAACCGAATCTGGGTAAAGGGGAACCGATCCTATGAAGAGGTGCAACACATCACAAAGGGGAATCGATCCTTGTATGTGGTGCAACAAGTTTGTAGTAGAAAGGGGAACCAATCCTATGGACATGTGAAACACATATAAGTTAAATACCATATATATGTGGGGAACCGATCCTAGTACCTAGTCAACCGAATTTTAGAAAGCTAGTGTGACTATGCGCAGTACTCACATGGAGGTAGAATCGAAACTTGTTTTGGTAGAACCGTTAAACTGATGATTTGTGATTGAGTGTTTCTTAATCAATCGCATAGTTCTTGAAAGTCAGATGAACCAATTCTAAACTTGTTTGGAAGTGTGGCAAATTGGTTTCAAGGTTGTAAGTATGAAAGAGGACTTACAAAGTAAGGATGTTGACATACTTTGAACACGTACAGTAATGTTTATCTTTTATTGTTCAAAGTTATTCCTTAATAGCTACAGGAAGAAAATCCCAGGATCGAAATATAAATAAGTTAAGAATCTTTTAATTAAGGTTGTTAATTTTATTTTAGGAAAATGAGAATTAGTAATGTGCATTTACTAGTTGATATTTTCCAAAGAGATTTTCGGTCATTATTTTGGACAGAACATTTTCAGGAATTATGGAAACCGAATTTGGAATATATTGAATATCTTTGAGAATATTTTTCGGTTTTGGAAATTCCTTGGTGTCCAAAATTCATTGTCTATAAATACTTGAAGTTTGCATTATAGCAAACTAATCCTTCGTGACAGCAAACTTCCTCGATTGTGTTGTTACTGGTGTAGCCGCCTATTCGGAGAGGAGAGTAACCTAATTAGGCGAAATCTCTTACGGTCGCTCAGTTTAAAGTCTTCTTTGGGATTGAGAATCTCTACGAGTACCGTTGGTGGGAAACTAGATAATTGCGGTTTATCTTGTGTTTTCAATTGATTTGATTGACTAACGGTGGTTGAACTTTGATTGCACCTAGTTTGTTTATGCTTGAGAATCTTCTCTTATGATATAAGATTCACTCAAACTAGATCGAAGTTTCAACAGGGATCTTTAGATTGTTTTTAGTGCTAAAGACGATCTTGTGATAATCCATTGTCAACATACTCCGTTCTGTGCTGATTGATCACAAGAGATTCAAGTTGTTGTGTGCAGGTGTTTATTGAAGATCTAAGAAGATTTGAAGACAAAGAAGATACTGAAGATTTCTGATTTTGGGTTCATAATATTTGGTGTGCACAATACTTGTTTCGGTATAAGAGGATCCAACTATAATCGGTTTATCCTTGTGGTAGATTGGATTGATTAGTTGTATAGATCGGCATCAATACAATTCTTTGTGATTAAAAGTATTGGTTGAAAAATCTTAACAATTACTTCGGTGATTGAACATAAGATAGATCTAAGAACCTGACGAAGGAGTTTATGTTAAGATAAACAGAAGATCCTTTGTCCGACTCACATCACTTGGTTGAATAGAGTTGATACCAAACAGATTTGTTGTTCCTTTACTGTTTGGAATAAGAACCAAAGGAATTGTTCCAAGTATGTGACTTATTCATAAGTTGGAGGCGTGGGAATACAGACGGAACTAGGTGAACTATAGGTTTAGTTGCTTGGTCTCAACTATACGAAGTTGGTTTAATTTTGTATAGCGGATTAATCTTGAGAGTATTCAATTCTGGACAAGGTCCCGGGGTTTTTCTGCATTTGCGGTTTCCTCGTTAACAAAATCTTGCTGTATCAGTTAATTTATATTTCCGCATTATACTTGTTTTATTATAATTAAAATAAATTACACAAACTTAATTCCTATTTACTTGATAAGCAATCCTATTGTGTTTGGTTAAGTCCGAACCTTTTTATCAAGTAAGCATACTTTGTCGCATTGTCTCGATCTCGTATCCATACACGATCACACGAAGTGTGAACCGATTAGTTGTATTGTCTCGACTTATTCCATAGACTGTCACTTTCGGAGAAAGGACTTATAGGTAGGAAAAGTTTTAACTTGTGGTATATTTGGGTACCCTCGCCTTTTCATCTCATATCCTAATACTTTCAAGCTAACCCATACGAAGTTGACTCTAGTACATAATCAAGCGACTCTTAAAATGAGTTTTGATTCACTAAAATATGACAACCAAACTTGACATACCAACGCTTGGTGGGTTCAACCGAGCTATGCACTAAAAATGTCCCCCTTTGTCAATTTTAGTGACAAAACTCTTACAATCATATGGATAAACAAATTACAAGAATTCATTACACATACGCTTGATTCCCGAATTCAACAACACAATAACCTGTATACATTCAATCCTTAAATTCCGATGTTGACATTATAACAACAAAGCTAATACTCCCCCCTAAAGGTGAGATAGGTAGATCTTATCAATCTGCACGTCTTTGTTATACCAATTAATATGATATGCTACTCACCCTTAGTCTATGCTTTCATTCTTTTGTTGGATAAACGTTTAAGCACAATTGTCCTTTCCCTTAGTGATACCAATCAATATAAAATCAATGCAAGTATCACTTGTTTATCCATATAATTCTCCCCTTTTTTTCACAAAATGAGAAAGAAACGAAAAAATAAAGGACAAACCGAAAAGAATCTTGCAAATCTCAAAATAGACTTGCAAACCTATAGAGTTAAGCATGAGGGTTCCACACACCATTTCTGAAAACTGAAACTACAAAGTAATTTATTTTGATATATTATCAAGGAAATAATTGGCCGAAGTAATTTTCCCAATTTAGGTTAGCAAACCAAAAATCAACTAAGCACCTTAGTCCCTTTGCTAAACCGATTGTATAAATACAACCGCTTCATTCGATAAGACCAAAATAAAGATAACTCTATTTTTATCATCAGGCTCTAATTATCCGTATAACTTAGACCTTTCACTTTTAAACAAGACAAGTACTAGGTTAGTTAACTAGTATTTCTTGTTAAGGCATTCAATTAGACTTGAATAACCGAAACCTCCACTTTGATAAGTCTAACTAAGATAAACTTAGTTTCTCTTATCCGGAATCGAATTGGACTAAACAATCCATCCCGTAAACTTTTTCTTTCGGTAAGCCATAAACAATTCATACAAACCAAATAAATCAAGTTTCATAATTATTCACCTCAACCGGAAGCAATTGAAACAACATAGACATTATAGCACCGCCAATTGCACCAAAATTTTGTAAGCCTAAACAATTGATACCACACAATAAAGCAAGATAACAATAGTTTTTCTTAACCGGAACCAATTGAATCACACACACACATCCATACACACATAATGGAATAAAACATCAATTGTACCGAAATTTTGTTAAGCAAAAGCAATAAATATATGAAATAAAAATCAGGCTTTTCTTAAACAGGAAGACAATTAACTAACAAATTTTTTACCTCAAATTTCACATCCACTTCTCCAATATGTTTGCATCTTCTTCCAGGGAGAATTGATATTGAAATATCATTATGTTGTCATCCTTATGCAAAACAAAAGAATAAAAACAACCAACCTTTACCATAGAAAGGTTGAAACCGGTTTTTAACTATAGCAAGCAAAAGTTGAAAACCATCGAAACACATATGCTTTTATGCTAAACCAAAACCAATTCAATATATTGTGACTTTTTCACATATTGTTTCTACCAGAATCCCTCATGATCCTTTGATAAAGCCTACCAACATGGGCTAGAACTTAATCCTGCTAAATCAAAGGTAATAAAACCGAATCAAACATCCCATAAACATCCATAGCAATAATAAAACATTCAAGCACATGCTATTTAAATCAAAAACCATCACAAGAAAAATTATAAATCAAATAATTTTATTCATAATATACCTAATACAATTATTGAAAGAAATCAAAAATTGATGTATATTTTTCCTTCTCAATTCTTGTGAAGATTGCTTTCAAAAAATGGATTCAAATTCTTCTGAGCGCTTCCCCTTTCAGTAGATAATTTGTTCATCTCAAACAGTTGAGAATGAATATTAGCTAATACTTCTTTTGAATCCTTTATCATCAGCTCATGATATGTAATGCAACCTTTAACAGTAAGAGTTTGTTTCCTTAAAGAATCTTGAGAGTTATCATGAAGAGAGACATCATGAGTTTCAGTCATAACTGATGCACAGAGTGCTAAATCATCAAGAGATGACCCTTCTTTTACCGATTTCTCCATTAAAATAAAAATAGTCTTCTTTCGGACAGGAAGAAGATATATAACATGAGAGAAAATCACTTAATAATTTGGTTTATGGAAACCGAAACTATTTTTCCCAAAATAAAAGATATCCATTATTTTTCACTAAAGAAACAGACATGAACAACTTGCCCAGATTTATGCTTCCTCACAATCAGAATTTTGGGCAACAAGTGAGGATGCATATTTCAACACAATCACTGTGTTGAGGTGAGAATTATTCTCACCATAGTTAACAAAGACATCCTTAGGATGACTTATAAACACAATAGACTGTGTTTCCTTCTGTTCTTTCTTTCTCTTGTAATTGCAAGAGTTTGCAATCTCCTTTTTAAATATGATAAATTTACCAGTCTTCTTTATCCCCTTATGAAGAGCTTTGATAAGTTTATTTTCAAGAAGGATTGTAGTGAGATTATTTTCTCCACATGAAGAACTTATCACGTTTTCAAGAAAACTAGTTTCTGATTCTCTTGGTTTTTCACCCAATTTTTCTTGTTCAGATTTTACCATAGGGTTTTATCTGAAAGGAATTTCAAAAGGTTTTCAAGTACCAGGCTTAACCTTTTATTTTCCTTAATTTCCAACTCGCGTTGTTCTAGGAGTTGATTAGACTCATAGAATTCATCATTGTTAGAGTTGGCCAGAAGTGCATTACACTTAGATATTTCTTTATTGGATTCTTCCTCCGGAATATCATCAAGAATGGAGACATATGCTTTATTGCACTTTTGAGTTCTTCTGCTGGGACAGTGTTTTGCCATATGTCCGAATCTACGACACTTGAAGCATTGTACTTCATCATTACCCTTTTTATGACAAACCGATAGTGTATCGGGAACATGTTTATCAATAGATAAGATGTCCTTCATTCGTTACGCTAGAAGCACAATAGTTGAGTCAAGCTCCTTTTCAACATATACCTTGTCCTCTTGGCAACGTTTCTTAGTTTCATTCTTCAGCAGAATTTATCTATCAAAGATCTTTAACTTTACTACAGAGAGCTCCGAGAAAGTATAGAAAGATCATTACCTTCTATTATGGCATGTTTCTTAGACTCGTATCTGGATGGTAAAGATCTGAGAATTTTGCATACTATTTCCTTTTCAGGTATAGCCTTCCCAAGAAAGAAAGGTGCATTGACAATTTATGAAAGTTTAGAATTAAACTTCTCGAAAGTATCGTTATCATCCATTTTGAGATGTTCCCATTCAGATGAAAGGGAAAGAAGTCTAGCTTCTTTTTCAGATTCATCTCCCTCGAATACGCTCTCAATAATATCCCATGCCTCTTTACAAGTTCTACAGGTCAGCATATGATGTATAAGATCATGACTAGCAGCATGTATGATGGCATTCAAACCATCCAAATTCTGCTTTGCAAGAGCTCTTTCTTCAAGAGTATAAGACGCTAAGCGTTTAAACTCTGACTCCGAATAATCCATCGGTCGTTAGTATCCGTCTTCGATTAATAACCATGTATTAAAATCTCGGGATTGAAGAAAAGCTTTCATAGACGATTTCCATTATGGGTAGTTTGTCCCATTAAATCTTGGTGGTACGCTAACTGAATCACTCATTAGATTCATTGTTATAGGTTGGATCGCACCAAACACAGATTGTTATATCTTTTCGTGTTTGCCTGCTCTGATACCAATTGAAAAGGCGAGGGTACCCAAATATAACTCAATCTAAAACTTTTCCTACCTATAAGTCCTTTATCCGAAAGTGATTATCTATGGACTGAGTCGAGACAATGCAACTAATCGGTTCACACTTCGTGTGATCGTCAATGGATACGAGATCGAGATAATACAACAATGAAGTATGTTTACTTGATAAAAGGTTCGGACTAAACCAAACACAATAGGATTGCTTATCAAGTAAATAGGAATTAACATTTGCGTAATTTATTTTAATTATAATAAAACAATTATAATGAAGAAAATAAAAGTAAATGACACAACAAGATTTTGTTAACGAGGAAACCGCAAATGCAGAAAAACCCCGGGACCTTGTCCATAATTGAATACTCTCAGGATTAAGCCGCTACATTAAATTAAACCAACTTCGTATAGTTGAGACCAAGCAACTAAACCTATAGTTCGCCTAGTTCTGTCTGTATTCCCACGCGTCCAACTTATGAATAAGTCACGTACTTGGAACAATTCCTTTGGTTCGTTTTCCAAACAGTAAAGGAACAAAAAATCTGTTTGGTATCGACTCTCTTCAACCAAGTGATGTGAGTTCGAAAAAGGCTCTCCTGTTTATCTCAAATAAACTCCTTCGTCAGGTTCTTAGATCTATCTTATTCTCAACTACCAAAGGTAATTGTTAAGATTTTGCAATCAATACTTTTAATCACAAAGAATTGTATTGATGCCGATCTACACAACTAATTAATCCAATCTACCACAAGGATAAACCGATTATAGTTGGATCCTCTTATACCGAAACAAGTATTGTGCACACCAAATTTATGAACCCCAAATCAGAAATCTCCAGTATCTTCTTTGTCTTCAAATCTTCTTAGATCTTCAATAAGCACCTGCACACAACAACTTGAATCTCTTGTGATCAATCACGCATAGAATGGAGTCTGTTAACAATGGATTATCATAAGATCGTCTTTAGAACTAAAAAAGTCTAAAGATCCCTGACGAAACTTCGATCTAGTTTGAGTGAATCTTATATCAGAAGAGAAGATTCTCAAGCATAAACAAACTATGTGCAATCAAAGTTCAACCACCGTTAGTCAATTAAATCAATCGAAAACACAAGATAAACCGCAATTATATAGCTTCCCACCAACGGTACTAATAGAGCTTCTCAATCCCAAAAAATACTTTAAACTGAGCGACCGTAAGAGATTTCACCTAATTAGGTTACTCTCCTCTTCGAATAGGCGGCTTCACCAGTAACAACACAACCGAGGAAGTTTGCTGTCACGAAGGATTAGTTTGATAGAAATGCAAACTTCAAGTATTTATAGACAAGGAAGTTTGGACACCAAGGAATTTCTAAAACCGATAATATTCTCAAAATATGCAATATATTCCAAATTCGGTTTCCATAATTCCTGAAAATGTTCTGTCCAAAATATTGACCGAAAATCTCTTTGGAAAATCTTTAACTAGTAAATGTACATTACTAATTCTCGTTTTCCTAAAATAAAATTAACAACCTTAAATAAAAGATTCTTAACTTATTTATCTTTTGATCCTGGGATTCTCTTCCTTTATCTATTAAGGAATAACTTTGAACAATAAAAGATAAACATTATTGTACGTGTTCCAAGTATGTCGACATCCTTACTTTGTAAGTCCTCTTTCATACTTACAACCTTGAAACCTATTTTCCACACTTCCAAACAAGTTTACAATTGGTCCATCTGACTTTCAAGAACTATGTGATTGATCAAGAACACTCAATCACAAATCATGGGTTTAACGGCTCTACCAAAACAAGTTTCGGTTCTACCTCCATGTGAGTACTGTGCATAGTCACACTAGCTTTCCAAAATTCGGTTGACTAGGTACTAGGATCGTTTCCCCACATATATATGGTATCTAACTTATATGTGTTGCACATGTCCATAGGATCGGTTCCCTATTGCCTAAAAACGTGTTGCACATGTCCATAGGATTGGTTCCCCTTTCTGCTAAAAACTTGTTGCACCTCATACAAGGATCGATTCCTCTTTGTGATGTGTTGCACCTCTTACTAGGATCGGTTCCCCTTTACCCAGATTCGGTCATACACAAATCACAAAATCGATCATACCATCTCAGGTGATTACTTAAGATCTGTTTCACTAATAAAAGTCATACCAATACATAAGTCAGGCCTTTGTGAATAGTTTTACCAAGAATACAAACAAGTCATGATCGATTATACTAAATCACACATATTGGTTGTTCACAAGATATGCAATGAATAACAATACCAATAACGCCTGGAGATTTCCTTTTCGATTCATAAACAAGTTTATGAACTTACTTCCTTAAAACACATGTAAAACATTGTTTCCTAGGATGAAATCCTCATCTCATACCCGTACATAATCACAATAGAATTCAAACGATTATGTCGATGTATTATCTACAAATTTTAATGGTTAAGTAATAAACTTCATATTGTATTCCTTAATACTATGTCTATCTAGAGTGTCCATGCTTCGCAATTTTGTTTTCAATATGCACGACTTGAAAGATACGTTAGGGAATGTAACAGTTCAAGTCAAATATCACTAACCTCAAGTGGAAGGATGATGTTGCCGTTGTAGCTTCTTAATTCTTCACTTCTTCAAGTCTTCGCAATACTTGTAATGTCTCATATCCTAATACTTTCAAGCTAACCTATACGAAGTTGACTCTAGTACTTAATCAAGCGACTCTTAGAATGAGTTTTGATTCACTAAAATATGACAACCAAACTTGACATACCAATGCTTGGTGGGTTCAACCGAGCTATGCTCTAACAGATAGTTTGACGTTGGCTTTATTCATAGGGGTACCAGGCGGATGGAGGCAGAAACTTCGAGGCGACGAGTAGTGGGTGGCTTAGCTGCAGTAGCAATCAACATAGCTTCTGTAATGAGGGATGCTAGTCCCCATCCCCTTTGTTTTCTTTCTGGTAACAGCCGCACAAGGTTCGTGGCATGGCAATCGACTCAAACCTTTTCCACAGCTACTTGAGTGTTCAAAACCAAGAACTAGAAAAGTAGATGGGAGATAGTCAACACGATAGAGCATTGAATGAATTTTAGCAGAGAGGCGTTGTATTAGCTTCCTGTGAGACCTTATGAAACAATTAGAAGTGTTTTCTTCCTCTTGGCGCAGAGGTACTTTGGACTTTGGCCTTGGCTTTATTCTCAGGGTCAGGATGGTGGTATCATCACCAAATGATCTAGAGGTGATGGAATATGCAGGCATTATAATCCATTGACGCGCGGAAATTGAGGTTAAAGCACTCTTTCTTGAATGATGTACTTAGTCCCCTGCAATTTCTGGTAGCTAAACTATGTCCAAGTCAACCGTTAAAAATATGTAAAACAATCATGACTTCAGGAGTATAAAATAAAGTGATATATACATCTTGCAAAGATGTTCATTCACAGGGAACATAGCATAGCAAGTTGTTAATGCTCGACTAGAGTTATAAAGAAGGTTTCTAAACATGTGCAAATATTAAGTAAACTCGAATGAACCCTTGTCAAGTTCAACTGCAATTTCATGACATGAAAGAAAAAGTTTAAACAAGAGAAGTGAGAGCTTAGCCTTGTGGGAATTTGCTAGTATTTTGTGGGAAGTTCTTGTTTGGAAGCTGGTAGTCCAAAGGGATAAAGAGCAGTAGGCTCCTAGCAACAACGAAATTCGATGTTTTAACAATTGCTTCATAGTCGTGCTTGGAAAAGATCTTTGCTAGTCTCTACCACAAACAGTTTAAGCCTCCACCATCTTAGATACATCATCCCAGCATCACCAAACTAAACCCATCGCAGCAACTTCATTAGCGGTTGGGGCTTCATTGAACAAACTCGTCAGATTTAGACATTGGCGCGGCTCCAAATGATCATACACTCAGAAATCCCTAGATGCAATTACTCCTTGCTCTCATTATGCTACCATAGGATCAACCGAGACCCGATTCGAGGGAATTTCATAACTAATTCTGAAACAGGGAGTCAAGCTTAAGTGAGTTATTGAACATCCTATAACTCTGTTGCAGTCAAGAATCTTAAGATTTTTTTGTCCTAAATGTTACAACTCATATGGAAACCAAAAGCAAATCGATCCCAAAGCCTTATCACTTTTCGCAGTTTCAGTACACCCAAAATAATTTTCGAATTGAAACCATTACAATTCTTTAGCAGATAAAAAAAAAAACTAAACAGGCAAAATCCCATTGCTACTACGATAATCTTCAACGGTACCATGTCACATTTTAAAGAGGATCTGATTATGTCGAATTGAACAGATAAATGTAAATCTAGGTTTTGATTTCGAATCGGGTTAGTAAATCAAAGGAAGCCCTGAACACTCTTCCCAAATCCTAATTTCAAGATCGATCAATTAGTGATTATAGTAAATGATAACAAGTGGATTAAATCGAGGGGTTGAGAAGAGATGGGCTTATCTTTCGTTGAATTTGTGATGAAATTGACTGATGTTAATGCCCAAGTTTTTCATTGATGATGATTTCGCTATTGATGAATTGTGGTTCTCGTTTTGATTTTCAATTGGACGGTGACTTCAGTGTAGTCGGGGATAAGGCTGAAGCGCCGTTGGTGTTGTCGGAGAAGAAAGACGCGGAGCTGATGAAGACGCGGTAGCCATAAACGCGGAGGTGAAACGAGTTATAAGGAGCTTGTATAGTCGGAGACGAGGGAGAAGCACGCTGAAAGTGCGGGGGTACAACAACCTCACCCAATATTTCGATTAGCAATCTGTATGGACTAACTCGAATATACTTTTTAGAGAATCAACTAGACAGTTAGACTCAATTTAGAGAAAAGTATACGAGGAGTAATATCTTGATTTGATCTTTACTCAAGCAAACATAAATCTGCGAGTCCTTATCAAATACAAGGATAAAAACTTGGATGGTACCAAAGACCAATATACAAGGATCAATCAATTTCCAATCAACAACCAAAGGATGGATTTCATAATTGATCGATACAACACACAACCTATGAAATTTCAATTATATAACAAAATATAATGCGGAATAGAAATAACACAGACACCAGAAGTTCTGTTAACGAGGAAACCGAAAATGCAGAAAAACCCCGGTACCTAGTCCAGATTGAACACCACACTGTATTAAGCCGCTACAGACACTAGCCTACTACAAACTAACTTCTGTCTGGACTGTAGTTGAACCCTAATCAATCTCACACTGATTCAGGGTACAGTTGATCTCCTTACGTTTCTGATCCCAGCAGGATACTACGCACTTGATTCCCTTAGCTAATCTCACCCACAACTAAGAATTGCTACGACCCAAAGTCGAAGACTTGATAAACAAATCTGTCTCACACAGAAAAGTCTATAGAATTGAACAAATCTGTCTCCCACAGAAATACCCAAGAGTTTTGTTCCGTATTTTGATAAATCAAGGTGAACAGGAACTAATTGATAAACCAGACTTATATTCCCGAAGAACAACCTAGTATTATCAATCACCTCACAATAATCTAAATCGTATGGTAGCGAAACCAGATATTGTGTAATCACAAACGATGAGATGAAGATGTTTGTGATTTTTTTATCTTGCCCTATCGTAGATATAATATCAAACCAATTATTCAATTGAACTCGTACGATAGAAAATGGAAAGATCAGATCGCTCAACTACAAGAAAAGTAGTTTCGTCTGGCATCACAATCCCAATGAAGTCTTTCAGTCGTTAACCTACATGGTTTCGTGAAGAACCTTATTCAACTAAGTGTACACGTTTAGATACGGTTACTCAAACCTACAGGTTCTCGAGAAGAAACCTAAGGTTAAAGGAGAATCGACTCTAGCAAACCAACTAGTATCACACAGGAGGTGTGGGGATTAGGTTTTCCAGATGCTAGATGTCTCCTTTATATAGTTTTCAAATCAGGGTTTGCAATCTAAGTTACCTTGGTAACAAAGCATTCTATATTCACCTTAGATGAAAAACCTGATTCAACCAAGCATTCTATATTCACCGTTTGTCACACACACAAATGAAATGCATTCATTTAGGTTTGAGTAACCATACCTAAACGTGTACACTTAGTTGGTTCGCTAATAGTTAACCAATGGTTAGCCATATGAGCACTTTCATATTAACCGTATTCATCTTTATCATAACTAATTCAAATGACTCATAAGAACTAGTTGAAGAGTTGTTCAATTGCTTAGGTATTTATTCATAGACACAATTGAAACAAAATCGGTTTTATCCACTTGAATCAATTCATGAACAATATAGCCACGGTTTGCAAAGATTGCATTCCTTATAATTTATTATTTTAAGTTCATGAACTACCGATTTGAGATATCACCAGCCTGTATGCGTACCTTAACTACCGAATTTGAGTTTACAAACTCAGCAGAAATTTTTGGTTCGAAAACTTCCGGGAGTACGCTTACAGGTACGCGTACCTAAGGTGACTGGTTTACAAGTTTGCAAACTTACAAACTCCAGCAGAAATTTTCGGTATGAAAACTTTCGTGGGTACGCGTACTCAACCTGTCTCCTTCACCAATACCGCATGCACACGTATGCACGCACTTGGCTTCCGGCACATGGATTTATACACTAATGTGCGAACACACTATATATGCTTATATCCATAGATGATAATCTCAACTCTACATTTCAATCATTGAAACATTCTTCTATAATGTTATAACAATCGTTATTCACGACTATCGTCATCAAAGCTATTTTCAAGATTGAAACGTCATCATGACTTTCGTCACAGGTAAAGATGAAAATGGTTAAAGCGAAAGCTTACCAACACATATTTCGAGAAAAAGATAGGCGAGTAAACTCGGCTCGAAATAAAAAATGTGTATGTATGAAAACTATCATACTTATACGACTTTGTCTCAAGAGTAGGAGATAGAATAGACTTTTGAGTGACAGATAAGTTCAAGTCTCCACATACCTTTTAGTCGGATGAAGTTCCACCGGTTCCTCGAGTAGTTCTTCGTCTTCGTAAGATGATCGCCATGGAGCCTGGATCTTCAATTACACTTGACTATCCTAGACCGAGACTTAGTCATAAGTAAATTATAAATCAAGACATATAGTTTTGATAAATAATATTGACAAACATGCTTGAGATAGCAACCATGCTAGTTCGACCGATCAATGCTCTAACAATATCCCCCTTTGTCAATTTTAGTGGCAAAAATATCAATACATATGGATTACAAAAAAAAAAGATAAAAATTTGTGGCTTCTCGTCCACATGCTTGATCTCCTTGGTGCTTCAACATTACTCGAAATCTTCGTCACTTCCAAGTACTCTAATGATTCCAAAGGTTGTAAGTTTAGCATCATCGTTGTTGAAGTTCCGTAGCCATAACAATGAGAAAACAAAAACTCTCGATCATTGTTATACAATGTCATAGTATTATTACACGGCATCAAAGTTCTCATAACACAACTTCGACAACAATACTACGGTGATATGTATCACTCCTCCTTAGTCAATACTTCGTCTCAACACGAAAACCACTCCCCTTTACATAATGATCCGAAAATTATATGTATTTGTAGTGTGAACTACATATTAATTCTCTCCCTTTATGTCAATAAAATTGGCAAAGGTACAAAACGGGATCCTAATGAAATTCTCATGGAGACACTTCAAGACCAAAGAGAAGTACATATCAACTTTGTTTTTATGCAATCATAAAGCCGAAACTAAATGCATTCATCACGGAGTTTATAAATATACAAGATAACTCCTCAAATATTCCACAGCCGCACTCCCCACAAAGATATGGAAATTAAGTGCAAGTTCAAAAGAACTCTCCCCCATTTGATGTCATTCCCGAAAGAACAACAAGCGCGACCTTACTTTTACAAGAAAAGAAGGATTTATTTGGACACCAACAACCAAAAAATGATTTTGGTATCCAAGAGCAAGAGAACCCATGATTAATCTAATCGGAATACACAACCAAAAATCACAAACGAATCTATGATTAGTTTAGTTGGAAATGCTCACACAAGAAGACTTATGGATCCACACAGTATATACATAAAATATGGATCAGGGAAGATCAATATTGCGGAATATACAAGGATTCATTCTATTTTCCATCACTATTTGCATAACGACATACAATAGACATAATCCTTGTAAACAAAAGATTTTAACCTATCTTCCATCAAAGAATTGACATAATAGGATTAACTTTTGTTTGTCAAAAGTTCATCGATCTTGTATCAATACATGCATATCAACATATGAAAGAGATAACTTTTGACATCGTATGGGACAATAATAGTTCACGGACGCAAACACACATATCCCATAACATATTGCAATATATAAAACCATAAACATTAATACTGCAATCATCATCTTCTAAAACAATTTTTTAGAATTTAAACAAATAAACCCAAAAACATGAAGATGAAAACGTTGGACATAGCTATGTGTACTCACAATAATAGTTATTCCAAACTCTGGTTATTCTTCTAAACAAAATAAGAATAAAATTCTCATAAGAAGATTTACTAGACATTAAGACCTTTGAAGAATTCTTTATCGTCCCCGAACTCCTTGTCGTCAACAGCCATTGACACATATGGTTCATGAAGATAAGAGTTAATATCAATAAACCTTCTTGGCTGATGATGTCGAACCAGGGCCTTCTGAATTTCCAATGATCTTAAAACACAAGCCTTTATTTCCCGAATCTCTTTTCTTGCCAGCTTCAACTCTTCAAGAACATCAGAAAACTTCTGAGAGTTTGAAGGAACAACTCTTGGCTTCCTCACATTCCTTCTTTTTCTTTTTAAAGTTGGAGACAATAGAGACTTCTTTTTTTTTTAGTGATTGATGGCTTAGTAATCATATTGATATTTTCCCATCAGAAGACAAGGTGCTTAGAGTATCCATGAAAGCACGGTTTTGTGAGAGGAGTTCACAATCAAACCTTAACAAGCAGTCTTAAGATATAAATAATATCAGAGAAGGAAAAAGGAAAGTAGGGTTTTGAAACCTTTAAAAAGGTTCGTATACATCCAACTCACAACCCTATAAAGAGTAGAATTGTCGACAATAACCCACTTTTAATGATAGACAGGGAATTCCTAAAAACTAAGAAAAGAAGAAAAAAAATTGTTCCTAAAGCCTGAGAGGTACACAATCTTGTCTATTTTGATCAGGCACATGAGATAAAGTTTACAAATCAACACAACCAAGTTGTGTTGCGGTGAACAACAATTTGTCCACCATGTTCCTAGAGGGAGGAATCCACAGACCTCGGTCTATCAAAACGATTTGACCATACTTTCTTCTCTAATGGTCTTGTTTTGTTCTTGGAAACTAATTTCTTCGATGAAGATAAGATCTTACATATCTCGGTTGTTTTCTCCGCGAGTTTAAACTTGGTGGCAAGACAATCTGCTCTTCGTTGAAGCTTGTTGACATATCTCATCTTGTGTTTATACTTGAAACACTTTGAAAATTCATGAAACTTAAGATAACAATAGGAGCATGTCAATGAATAAGATGATTCAGGCGCTTGTGAAGTGCAAGATGCTAGGCACAAAATAGATCCTGAAGCATTAAACATAGAGTTTACAATATAAGGGTCAATTGATTCTTTCAAATTGATTGGGTTCTCTTCTAAAATATTATCAAGATTGATGTATATATTGCTACAATTATCAAAATCAATATTTTTACATAGAAGAGCAATACTTGATTTTTTATCTTCATCAGATTCATAATTGTCAGACATCTCATCAAGTGTCGCAGCAATACCTTTGTTCCCAGTGTATTTTCTACGGTTTGGGCACTCGTTAGCAAAATGACCAAAACCTTTACACTTAAAGCACTGAGGAATATACTCGTCATCAGTTTCATCTGTGTCCCTGTTTTTAGGAGGAATACGGTTATGAGGTTTGACTGATGTTTTTGCCTTATCTCTGGAGAACCGTTTACTTCTCTTAAACAGAAGATCTCTAAACTGTCTTGTGATCATCGGGACCGATTTTTCAAGATCTTCATCTGATGAATCTGTCTATACACATTTTTGCTTTTATCAAGTAATTTTGTGTCTTTTAGTGCTTTGAACGCAACATCCTTAGATTTGGATGAATGCTCGTGATCAAAGACCTTAATCTTCCCAACCAGCGTATTTATGGGGAGATTATCCAGGTTATTTCCCTCAACGATGGCATGCTTCTTAGAGTCTAGATGGCAGCGATCTGAGAATTTTCATCACAATGTCCTTTTCAGGAATAGTCTTAAATGTAAAAGATGCATTAATAATTTCAGACACTTTGTGATTAAACTAATCAAATGAATCTTCATCTTCCATACGAAGGTTTTCCCAATCGGAATTAAGGTTTTGAAGCCTAGCTTCCTTTTCACTGGTTTTACCTTCGAACACGGTTTCTAAGATATCCTATGCATCTTTAGACCTAGTACAGTTTGACACATGGTGCTGAAGATTTGGAGTAGTGGCATGTATGATGGAATTCAAACCGTCGGAGTTTTGCTTTGCAGAAAGTATCTCAGCAGCATCGTATTCGCCAATATTTTTTGGAACATTAACGTTACCCATGATTGAAAATCACGCGCTTGAATAAAACCTCGCATAGCAATTTTCCACCATAACTAATTAGAGCCATCGAATAATGGTGGTACGTTAATAGAGATAGCACCTCTGTCCATAGAGTCAGATCGCTACAAACACAGACTTTTGAGGTCTTGAACGTGTTTGCCTGCTCTGATACCAATTGAAAATGCAGGGGTACAACAACCTCACCCAATAGTTTGATTAGAAATATATATGGACTAACTCCAATATACTTTCTAGAGAATCAACTAGACAGTCAGACTCAATCTAGAGAAAAATATATCGAGGAGTTAATATCTCAATCTCTTGATTTGATCTTTACTCAAGCAAATAGAAATCTGCGAGTCTTTATCAAATACAAGGATAAAAACTTGGATGGTACCAAAGACCAATATCCAAGGATCAATCAAGTTCCAATCAACAACCAAAGTTTGGATTTCACAATTGATCGATACAACGTACAACCTGTGATATTTCAATTATATAACAAAATACAATGCAGAATAGAAATAACACATACACCAGAAGTTTTGTTAACGAGGAAACCGCAAATGCAAAAAAAAACCGGGACCTAGTCCAGATTAAACACCACATTGTATTAAGCCGCCACATACACTAGCCTACTACAAACTAACTTCCGTCTGGACTATAGTTGAACCCTAATCAATCTCACACTGATTCAAGGTACAATTGCGATCCTTACGTCTCTGATCCCAGCAGGATACTACGCACTTGATTCCCTTAGTTGATCTCACCCACAACTAAGAGTTGCTACGACCCAAAGTCGAAGACTTGATAAACAAATCTGTCTCACACAGAAAAGTCTATAGAATTGAATAAATCTGTCTCCCACAGAAATATCCAATAGTTTTTGTTCCGTCTTTTGATAAATCAAGGTGAACATGACCTAAATGATAAACCGCACTTATATTCTTGAAGAACAGCCTAGTATTATCAATCACCTCACAATAATCTAAATCGTATGGTAACGAAACTAGATATTGTGGAATCACAAACAATGAGACGAAGATGTTTGTGATTTCTTTTTATCTTGCCCTATCGGAGATATAATCTCAAGCCAATTATTCAATTGAACTCGTACGACAGAAAATGGCAAGATCAGATCGCTCAACTATAAGAAAAGTAGTTTCGTCTGGCTTCACAATTCCAATGAAGTCTTTCAGTCGTTAACCTACAGGGTCTCGAGAAGAAACCTAAGGTTAAAGGAGAATAGACTCTAGCAAACCAACTAGTATCACACAAGAGGTGTGGGGATTAGTTTTTCCAGATGCTAGATGTCTCCTTTATATAGTTTTCAAATCAGGGTTTGCAATCTAAGTTACCTTGGTAACAAAGCATTTAATATTTACCATTAGATGAAAACCTGATTCAACCAAGGTAATATCTTTCAACCGTTATATCGAAACTTAGCTTGTCACACACACAAATGAAATGCATTCGTTTAGGTTTGAGTAACCGTACCTAAACGTGTACACTTAGTTGGTTCACAAATAGTTAACGAATGGTTAGCTATATGAGCACTTTCATATTAACCGTATTCATCTTTCTCATGACTAGTTCAAATGACTCATAAGAACTAGTTGAAGAGTTGTTCAATTGCTTAGGTCTTTATTCATAGACACAATTAAAACAAAATAGGTTTGATCCACTTGAATCAATTCATGAACAATATAGCCACGGTTTGTAAAGATTGCATTACTTATAATTTATTGTTTTAAGTTCATGAACTACCGATTTGAGATATCACCAGCTTGAGTACGCGTACGGGTATCCGTACCTTAGCTACCAGATTTGAGTTTACAAACTCAGCAGAAATTTTCGGTTTGAAAACTTCCGTGAGTACGCGTACCTAAGTTGATTGGTTTACTAGTTTTCAAACTTACAAACTCCAACAGAAATTTTCGATATGAAAACTTCTGTGGGTACGCGTACGGGTACGCGTACTCAACCTGTGTCCTTCACCAATACCACATGCACACATATAAACGCACTTGGCTTCCGGCACATGGATTTATACACTAATATGCGAACACGCCATATATGATTATATCCATAAATGGTAATCTCAACTCTACATTTCAATCATTGAAACATTCTTCTATAATGTTATAACAATCGTTATTCACGACTATCGTCATCAAAGCTATTTTCAAGATTGAAACGTCATCATGACTTTCGTCACGGGTAAAGATGAAAATGGTTAAAGCGAAAGCTTACCAACACATATTTCGAGAAAATGATAGGCGAGTAAACTCGGCTCGAAATAGCAAATGTGTATGTATGAAAACTATCATACTTATACGACTTTGTCTCAAGAGTAGGAGATAGAACAGACTTTTGAATGATAGATAAGTTCAAGTCTCCACATACCTTTTAGTCGGATGAAGTTCCACCGATTCCTCGAGTAGTTCTTCGTCTTCGTAAGATGATTGCCATGGAGTCTAGAGCTTCAACTATACTTGACTATCCTAGACCGAGACTTAGTCATAAGTAAACTAGAAATCAAGACATATTGTTTTGATCACTAATATTGACAAACATGCTTGAGATAGCATCGCATGCGAGTTCGACCGAGCAATACTCTAACACACGCTGGTATCCCGCGGCGGTAGTATCCATTTATGCGGAGGTGATTTTGGGAGAAGCTAGGAAAATTTCTGTAAGAGAGGAAACGGGTATGAGCAGTGAAGAAAGAAAACTGATTGTTTATGGGAGAGTTTCTGGGCTGAGCCGCGGAAAGGAGGAAGTTGGGTTTTGTGTGTTGCTCATGTGAGCACGTCAATGGGTGCACTTCACTGTAAGAAAACAGGGGGCGTGATGTTTGTAGGAATTTGGACGGGTGGCTAGAGACGAGCCTCCGGGTGTGGTCGCCAAATGTTGAGGGGTGATTTTGATTTTGGTTTTACAAGTCCTAGCCACAACACATCTATTTCCTAAGAGAGATAGAGAGAGAGATATAGAAGGCCCCCTTCTATTGTACTATATGCCTCTTTATATAGACTTTTCAAAAGCCCTTCCTTTCATGATATCATGCCACATGTCCTAAACATCCTTAATTACTACTAATGTCATTCATTCTCTAATACAACCTCCTTCTTTCCTATTAATTCCTCCCTTGTCCTTTCCATATTATGGATACTTTCTTAGTGGACTTGGGCTTTAGTTCCCAAGTCCTCATGTTTCACGTTGGGTTTGCCTCCCTTTTGGGGGAACACTAGCGCGGCTAAGGGGTAATATTTTTCATGTATCAACAAGTACGCATACCGTCGTTCCGGACCCAACTGAGGTAGAACCGTTCGCATACTGGCATGAAAACTTGGTTCCCGGACTTTGATAGTTAAAACCGTTCGCATACTGGTATGCAAACTTGGTTCCCGGACCTGAATCATACCACAACGGTTTGCATACTGGTATGCATACTGTGTTATATCCAGACAAAACTTAATTGTTCTAAAATCCCATTTCAATCATTGAAACATCCTTAGAAGACGACAATAGCTGTCTCACACAAACTATTAGCTTATTAGTAATTTTCAAGTGATCGAATGATCAATGTGAAACATTCTGAGTCGACACCAAATGACTGTCTCACACAAATCATGTAAGATGTTTCAAGGCAATTTTCACATGATCATCTTTTGACTTATTATTTAGTTTCCAACAAATAAATTGTTTCCAACTAAACTTGTCAAGGATAATGATGAACGTAGCTAAAGCAAAAAATCTTTCAACTCGTATTTCGAGAAATAGATAAGCGAGATAAACTCGGCTCCAAATATCAAATGTGTATAATATAAAATTCTATATAACTATACGACTTAGTCTCAATAGGAGATAGAATAGAATAAATTTCAAAGTGATAGATAAGTTTTAGTCTCCGCATACCTTTTGTTGATGTATTTCCTCCAAGCTTTCCTTAGTAGATCTTCGTCTTCAATCGATGAACGTCGTGAAGTCTAAAGCTCAACTACACATTCTATCCTAATATGAGACATAGTTATAAGTAGACTAGAAATTAAGACTTATAGTTTTGATCACCTAAACTTGACAACCAATATTGAGATAGAAACGCTTGCGAGTTCGACTGGGCAGTGCTCTAACATATAAAAATCACTCCCAGCACTCTCCATTCTTCAGTCTCAACTGCAGATTATTGCAGCAACCAAAAACCATGACCACAACACCATATTTTTCATTACTGATGGCAGCAATCTCTATTAACATCTCCATCGATCATCACTGCCTCGACCTTCTCTCAACTCTCGTATCTCTGTTATGCTCGTACTTCACCGTCCATCAACACCGCAAGCTCAACAGCATCACCTCACTAACTTCTCATTGTATTCTTCTCGAGCAGCAACAAAATTCTGTATTACAAGTGCCGCATTTCCCTGACTCTATTTCACAACAGCTATCTCCGTCAACTGCCAATGGCAATTCCATGAACTGGTCGCATGTGGTTGCATGGGGAAGATTATGACGCCCTGAATAATTCTTCATCTTTCCTTTATAAAATAATGCCATTGTCAGTCTTGGAGAACCGACAATCTAACTTTGAATCTTGGCTGCTACCTTGCCTAGTTTCAAACACTTGTAATTTCTCCATATGATGTCAGAATGACTCCTCTCTTTCACCGTTGGCTTCTTGTTTTCGTCATGTTCGAGATGATATCAAGGACTCCTAGGTTCGAACGGGTTCCACTTGGTCTCTGTCCCTTCTCCACTTGTAGCTAACTTCTTTCTTTGCACAATTAAGTGCATATTCACTTATTTTGGACGATTTTCCTAATGAAACACAAATAAGAGAAAACAAACGTAATATACAATGATTTACAAATATATAAGAAATTACTAGCATGGAATTGACACTAAATATATATGAAATATGCACTTATCATACATCACTTCCAAGCAAAATACCAACAAAAACACCTTTCAACACATTGAAAAACAAACAATCAAGACCTTTCTAAAACAAACATAAAACCTTACATGCCATCCATATATCTCACAAGATAAAAATAATTACTAGATACCATAAACAGCGTGAATATTATCAGAAATATCTACTAAGAAAAACTTGTTAATAATCTTCAAGCTCTTTCTAGAGCAGAAGACCTTCAATCTTTCTGAATCATCGATGATCACTCAGAATCATCATCCTCATTACTGGTTACAAAGCCTTCTGTAGATGGTGGATTTTCGACAAGGGCTAAAATCATAAAACCATAATTATACATGCTCCTGATCCAGCAATTAGATGAGTATTGAGGCTCATGTTTCTCATAGAAGCATGCAAGCTCATGCCACAAGAATCTCTGACTGAGAATATTGTCTCTCAGAGTATATGTAGATGTGTAGTCTCTCACCTGAGGCAATGACATATCTCATGAGTACTGAGCAATTTAAGTAATTACTTATATATAGAATCGAACGATTGGACGGCTCCTAGACAACTTGCCTGCTAGTATAGAGCAATAACGTCTTCAGGATACAACAATGTTTTTCCTCACTATATAAAGAAAATATGACGCTTCAACAAGCTCATATTACTCAACTCTCAGATAATTAATGCTCCTAGACAGCATGCCTGCTAGTATAGAGCCATCAATTAATTATCTCTAATCCTTAAATTCATTAACTGAATATTCATGAATATTCTACGTTCTTCATAATATTTCGTTACTTCAATTCGTGGTTCTTACCAGCAGAATTCCATGGGTTAGTGATAAATATTCAACGTACGGGCATCGCCGCTATCGAGTAAGCCCCGACCAAAATGGTGCAAGTGTACTCAGCAATAATGCACCAACGAGCACCTGAATGCACGAGCGAGCATTCCAAAATAAGAAGGAACGATGAACCTATGCAAAATAGGAAGAAAATAAAAAATAATAAAATATTAGCTAGGGCGCTGGGGGACTGGACCCACCGGCCTATCAGTCATGTCGTGGTCATTCCCACGCCCAATTCTATATTTTATCATATTTTTTATTATTTACCTTGATCTCATGAAAATCTCTTCATTTGAACAAATATCCTTCATTTTAAGGGAACTCCTCGGTTTCATGGTGTTTCCTTCACATCAAGGAAATAATATAAAATTGGAAAAGGTATCGTGGGACCGTCTCTAATAGCCGGCCGGTTATGCCCTAGATGTGGTCGGTCCCACACCTCATGATTTCTTATTATTTTATTATTATTTCCTTCATCTCATGAAAACTCCTTAATTTCATGATATTTCCTTCAAATCATGAGAAAAATATAAAATTAGGGAAGACTCACGGGACCGGGCCCTAGCCGGCCGACCATGCCCTAGTCGTGGCCGGTCCCACACACCCTTATTTTATTATTATTATTATTATTATTTTAATTTTAATTTTTTTTAAATATTATTACATGAAACTATTTGGAAGCCTAACAAGCTAAGCTCCAACGACATACTACTACATTAATTGAACATGTTGCTGTGTTAACCTACCAGCGAGCCTCATGGATAACCTAGCCTAGGGATCCGAAAACTCAGTACTCCCGTTATGAGTACTGAGATTGTGTAAAAAGGTGGGGGGTGGCAAGATAACACTACCTTCCATGTTAATTCCTGCAATATTACGTCATTGGAGACTCGAACCTGGGACCTCCTGGAACGCATGAAATTTTGGGAAACAGGGATGACCAGCTGAGCTACGTGCCCGTTTCATGAAAACTCCTTCACTTCAAGGAAACTCCTTGGTTTCAACAAACTCCTTGATTTCATAATATTTCCCTAAAATCATGAAAATAATATAAAATTAAGAAAAGTGCCATGGGACCGGGCTTATTGGCCAGCCGGCCGTGCCTTGGCCATAACCGGTCCCACACTTCATGATTCCTTATTTTATTATTATTATTATTATTATATTTCCATCAACTCATGGAAATTCCTTAACCTATGAAACTCCTCAATTTCATGGTATTTCCTTCACATCAAGGAAATTACATAAAATTGGGAAAGGTGTCACGCGACCGGGCTCGCTAGCCGGCAGGCCATGCCCTAGATGTGGCGGTCCCACACCTTGTAATTCCTTATTTTATTTATTATTTCCATCGTCTCATGGAAATTCCTCAGTTTCAGCAAAACCATGAATTCTTCATATTTTCTCAAAATGTTGCTCAAATGCATGTAAGAAAATATCAAAATTCTCACGACCGAGACACGAACACTTTGATGACATGAGCATGTTACCTTGACCGACCAAGGTTGGATCTTTGGCTTGCAAGGAGCCGGTCCCACATATTTTCATAATTTGACCTAATTTGTTCACATTAGGTTCAAACTCTTCCAAAAAATTTGGAATTTCATCAAATGATCGTCAGTCGATCCCGTGACCAACCAGGGACGATTTCATGACCCCTTGGTCGGTCCTTCATCTCTTCATTATTTATTAGATTTTATCACCTAAGGTTCAGATGAACATTATTTTAATGAAGGATTAAACCAGCATTTAATCATCTTTTCACCAACTGGTCTTCAAGAGACTTTGGTATTTTCTCACTCGAGCATCTGGGCGTTAAATGGTCGACTCATCATCCCATGTAGCTGATACCTCCTTCACTCCATGGTTGATTTTTAATAAATCATCAATTAATCAGCAATTGATCAAAATTAGGGTTTCGAGTCCAAAGCTCTGCAAAACGTAATTCTGAGCATATTCAAACACTAATAATTTTACGTTGATCCCATGATCATCATTCTAATTAATTATACTCAAATCAGTTACCCGTATTTTAAATTAATATTTTATTTTGGTCCTTCTACCAATAATTGATCAAACGAGCAACATTTTCTCAGATGAGCAATATTTGCTCAGACTAAGGAATATTGGTTCAACTATCAATATTCAACAATCCATCGAATAAGCAATATTTTCTCACCTTAACTATCAACATTTACTCGAGAATTATACATTTGTCTCAACAGACACGTTCAATTCATGAGTCTTAGAACATTTGAAAATCACGTTCGATTCAGCAATACAAGGACTCATCGTCCCATAAAGTCAACAACTGACTAACTAAATACACGTCTGCCTTGCAGACTCCACAATCACAAGAAATCAATCGTGTCACATGGGGGATATTAACTAGGGTTTTGGTCTGGCGGTCTACGGCACGTGTGTTCATACACACGATGAGAATGTGAGCAAGTCGTGCTATCAGTTGGAGGAGTTAGCAAAGTAGTGGATGGAAAATCAACCAAGTCTCTGCACGATGAGAAACTGGTTTTAACACGATTTCCACTTCATGGGATCAAGGTGTTTACAATTCTAGCAATATAAATAAGTCTCTGAAATCATGATTGAAAGGAGCACAATCTCTCGTCAAACAGACAACAAGAGATTAAGAACTCAACATCTGAGAAATTACTCTCAACAGAGCAAATTCAATCAATCATAACTTATCTTATTTTTTCACACAGAATAAACAACATACCTACAATCTTCGATCACCATTGATCTCACACATTTCTCAGCTTCCCTCCTACAGATCGACCCATCCTCTCTTGTGACCGAATTTACTCTGGAACGACCATTGTCTTGGTTTAGGCCGGAGTCCTACATATTGATCTCTCAAACTTAAAGCACTCCCTTATTGCAGTGCATCTGTGTGAGGTTAAACATTTCGCTTGGTTCAAGGAGTCTCCTCCGCACGGTCATCTCCTCAATTCCATAAAAACCAGCAACTCGTTTTATCCCATCTACAGATTGGCGACCACAGTGGGAGATCATTCTCTCGGTTGCAATCTCAGTTCTCACAAAGATGGTCGATTTTAGGTCTGGTTCAGTTACCAACCCGGGCTCAACACCCAACCCTAACATTGCAAGCTCTAGCGGTACCGCTAATACCACTCTTCCGGCGCAACCTGCCAATACTACTCCTCCGAATACTGGTGCTCCAGTGATCACCCCTGCAAACGACGGTACTGGAGCCATCAATAATCCTCTCTTCGGACGGTCTCCTGAAGAAGTCAGATAAAATCCGCCTACCGTAGGTGATCTCATGAAGGTGCAAGAAAATCTTGCCAAGAATCAGGTTGACATGGCTGCCACTCAGAAGGAATTATGCAATTATCTCAAGACTCTTACAGACAAAATGTCAAAGAAAATTCAAGATAAAGGAAAAGCCAAAGAAATATCTTCGGTTGCTGATCCTGAAGTCACTCCAATCCATGTAGTAGATGATGAGGAAGTTCCTAAGGCTGCAGACAACCCACCAACGAAAGAACCGTCCAGTTTTATCACTCATGAAGACCTGGAACGCCTCTTGGAGGATCGTAGAATAGATAAGACGTTCTTTTTCCACCCTCACCAACCTACATACCCTGCTGCTATACAAAGGATTCCTCTGTCAAAAGGTTATACCTCTCCAACGTTCACCCTTTATGATGGAACATGCAATGCTCAAGAGCATGTTCCTCAGTTTATGGAATCACTGGGTGAACATGAGCACAACCATGTCGTCCGTTTGAAGGAATTTTCAAAGTCTCTGACAGGCAGAGCATACACCTGGTACAACAACATCGCACCAGGAAATATCGCCAGCTGGGAGAGATGATTAATGCTTTCTATAGAAAATACTTCTTCTTTTCAGATCAAGTTACTCTCTCTAATCTAGGAAGGATGTATCAAAGGAGCAATGAATATCCCAATGACTATGTGAAAAGGTTCAGAGTTCGAGCCTTGGATTTCCACGACCCATATGTCACAGAGCCGCAACTTGTAGACTTATGCATCAACGGAACAATCCCGGTCTACAGAGCTTTACTGGAAAATCTCTGGTTCCAGACTTTTTCAGAACTTCATGAAGCAGCTAAGCGATCAGCAACTATCGCACCTGCTTTATTGGAAAGATCAAGCTACAAAAACTGAGGAACCACGAGAAACTCGAGGTAACAGACGTTTGATCAACAAACAGTACAACCTCCAACCTTCCACAAATGTTGTTGCAGAAGAGAGCAAATAGAAAGCTGAGTCACAACGCAAGCACGCTTCTCCAGCTCCTCTGAAAGCACCAAAGAAAGATAACCAATCTTGAAATGCACAAACCTTGACCCGACATCAACGAACGGGGAAGTGATCGGACAGACTCAAACTTCTCTCTTCTCATGAAAGAGCGATCGAGTTACTGGAAGTCTAGGTTCAAGATGGTGCAATCAAATTGTCGTTCATCAGGAGAGAGCCAACTAAAGAAGAAATGGAGAATCCCAGGTACTGTCACCTTCATAGATTCATCAATCATCCAACAAGAAACTGCAATATTTTGAAGCACATTTTCAAAGAGAAGGTTGATCCACAATAGATTCAACTGGGGACTGAAGGAGTACACAAGAATCCTCTCCCAATCAGAACCTTTACACTCTCTGAACAACCTATCAAAGAGGCAGTTCAATTCTTGGTCGAACGTGAATTGCTCTATCTGTCGAAGGCACAAAGGAGAGACATGTTCACAGCATTGAACCACATCGTGTCAAGACGTCCATTCCGGAAATACTTCTTGAGCCTCCAGCCACAGACCAAGAGATGTACGACTGGGGACCGCTTACCACAGTCAATCTCAGAAGAAATGAATTTGGAAGAACGTTGATCGATGTTGGCACCGCCATCAACAACATTCCACTGAAAACCATCGGATCCACAGGCATCACTCGACAAGAAGCTACTCATGCTCCCATCTCAACCAGATACCTTGAAGGAATGCTCGGAAATACTTATAGCTACATCACTCTCAAAGTGAACATAAGTTCAACCTGGACAGAAACCAAGTTTCACATAATCAGGAAGATCCAGGATATGACATGTCCTTCAGACGAGCTTGGATCCACGCTGAAAAGATGGGTACATACAAAGCTCCTTTGGTTACACATCTCTCCAACAAAGAAAGTTATGATCCAGAAGATTTGGCGGACGTTCCATCATCAGAGCACTTGGAGGAATTTCGAACTTTGACGAGGTTGAAACAAGAACCCACAAAAGATGCATAGACATTCATCAAAAGGTCCTGCACTCAGGAAAGTCTCATTCCTCCCATGTCTATGTCATTTATTTCCTCACATGTTATTATAGCATGGGGACTCAATTCTGCTAGCATCTCTGCTATTGCAAGACGCTATAAGTGGGTAATCTCACTTCAGGAATATTTTACCAAGTGGTTGAATCTGACATTTCTACGAATCGAGCATCTCACCGAGACATTAGTTACTGAGATGATGTTCAAGCACGTCAAAGAAAATTTTTGGCATTTCTCCATAGCCTTGCAGGAATGTTCATGTGTGCCACAAAATCAGAAAGCTCTGACTTCACAAGTGTTGAATCCCACTACAGCGACTAAAGGAATGCTGAATCAACAGAAGATAGTTGGAACCCAAACGATCAAACCTAAGACATGCTCAAGGGATATGACGCTTCAACGCTCAAGAAGCCTTCAAATTCTACTCCCAATCAAAGAGTACACCTCCTATAACGACGCATCTAGCTTCAGCACAAATATCTCGACGATGACACACTGATTCAACACCAGCGCAATCAAAGTATAACTAAATTATAATCGCTAATTCTTCATTATCACATGATAAGACTTCTGAAGCAGATGCAACACCATTCATCCATGGATGGCAAAAACTCCTTCAACATATACTGGGGACTTGATTTTATTGGAATTTGCAATATGATGTGATTCCATAAAACTTCATCAACGGAACCTCTCTACATCACAAGCCTTGCACGACCAAGAAACTTTTTCTCCTCACATCCAGAATGGAGACTGCCGCTGTTATCTGCCACAACAACATCGATTCCCTGGCGAAGCCACTTCACAGTGAAGTCATATTTAGGAGAATTTGGTTTGAAATCCTAGAACATCTTCATCTTAGGAATGCTCAACTTACTAAATAGTTCGTGAATGTAAAAGTCTCACTGGATGAAGGAGCAAAGGCTATATCGATAATCATGGTTCTAGCCTTTTTCGGTCTCTGGAGCAACTCCAACCATAGTATCGAAATCAACAAGGATACGTGGAGGAACTCCGTTCATGGTCTCAGCATCAACAAGAATTTCTGGAGAAATTTCAATCGTGATCTAGCATCAACAACGGTCTCAAGAGCAACATCCTCATGACAGGGCTTAATCAATTAACCATTCTCTGAAGTATTGCTCGACGAAGTGGACTTCTCCAAGCACTAATGAATCATATCAAGGTGTGTATACATGAAATATGTTCACATGAAAGTCTTTCTGAAGCTTTCACGATGGGCGGGCACAATCCCAAGTCTTCTACAAGATGTTCTCATCACCTCTACAAATGAGATACAACACACTTCAGGCCATGGGTTTAGAAAAACGTACCGATGTGTGAGGAATGGGAAAATTATACCTGAACAAAAGAATTTTTTCTATGTCTCTTCTACAACATACCAAAATGGCGCATCAATCGGACATACGAGCTGAAAAATATGGCCTTTACCGTCAGGTCTACGAAATCTGAAACATTTATACGGGATTACAAATTACAAATGTGCACGCTTCGTTCGATGACCTCTACAACTACAAATTGAGTAATTCTTGTCTCATGAGATAACTCGGTCTCCTAGATTCAAAATTTGGGGTCAAGCATCAAATTCCGACGTCGTATGAGGTTCCTGCAGCTTCCAGAGAATACAATATGCAAGCAACAATTCTTAGACGAGATTCATAACTTCCACAGTCGATCGGTGTCCACCGGGTCTTTCCACTAAGTGCTTCATCAAGGTACCTTCAACTTCGACCACCTAGGTCTTTACATCCATTTTTCTATCTGGGTCCCCTATCCAAATATTTCCAGAAGAAAAGAAAACGAAAAGGAAAGATTTAACAAAATACTGGGGACTGACAGTCCACTGATCATGAAGATCAGTTTCACAGTCCAAGACCCGTGAAACCAGACTCTCATGTGATAATCATTCATCATAAAAGGAATGCTACCACCAGGATATGCAACTAGGGTCATTACATCACCCCCTCTTTAGAGCAACCTCAGTTATGGTCCCGTGACCAGGGTTTCAGAAGTGATGTTTCTACGATTGACAGAAACAAGATGGCACTGCAAGCACCATGCTCATGTCAATCAAGGGGTCCTGATCTCAAATGAATCAATGACATTAAAATCCTTCACCAACCGTTCCAGACACAAGCGAATGGTCTAAAGACACAACATGAGTGTTTTACAACAAGCTCGCCTGAGATGATTTTACACTATCACTCACAAAGCAGTGAGCTGGGAGAAATTGGTGAAGAATCTAGGGATTGGTCATATACCATTCGATTCGTATGGATGTCCTATACAACATATCCAAAATTTATAGCAATTGGAGAAACGAGCAAAACGATGTGGCCAAAACATTGGACTACATACCAGCTGAAAAATTCCTTGAAGTGTCCTGGACGTTTACTGTTTCGCCTATTTGGCCCCTACACATGCTCAAAACTCAAAAATCTCCTTTAATAATATTGGAAATTTCCTGGGCATGAAGAAACATGGTAGATCGCGAAAATCCGACATCGGACGAAGATTCTACAGCATTTTCAATGAAGACCTAACTCATGAATTTTCTGATGACGAATTATGACGAAGTTCATCATTGATCCACGTCAGGAGCTACACCATCAATGCAAGGCCGCACTTCATCTTCAATTGATTGTCTCACTTGCTGAAGTCGACGTTGTTTCTGTTGATGAGATATGAGCTTTTCATCCTCAGCTCTTTTCTTCTGTGACATTTCATTACGTCTCTGCTTTCTCTCCGCATCTGCTAATACCAAGAAAGCATATATCTTAGCACAAATGACTCTCAGATGATCGAGAGACATACAATGTATCATCCTTCCAGCGTCTCTGAAAGGTTGATTCACCTCGGCATGAACATCTGATCTTTGACTTGGTATTTCTGGAGCGTTCCCCGGAAGAGCCAGAATAGTGGATGTAACCAGAAGTCACCACTATCTGATGGGAAAGACATGGAGTCATGGATATACCAATAACAAACGCGTAAAAAAATTGTAATAATCCAACTCTTACCTATTTACAATTTCACTAGCTGTAGTGATTATAACGTCAGAATTTCAAAAAACTTGCTCGTTCCTTCAAACCTGCAAATACGAGCAAAATTCATTATTCAAAATCATGACTTGATTTTCATAAAACCGTGAACAACCCACGTGAATTTTAACATCCACTGGTTTTTCAAAAATTGGACAGACGTCCATTCTACAATTGTGAAAACTTACATACAGACATTATTTTCACCATGTATAATTGTCTACTTTCAACAGTTGCTCAAAACCAAAACATTGGTTTTAAAAATATATATATTATATATATTTAACGTGAAACTTACGTAAGTTTGAAAAATAACATATATATGTGTTTTCGCTCCCTCGCGTGAGCATCTGTCTTTGAAGCGAGAGTATATTTTCAAAGATTTCTGAAAGCTCAAAGATAAAAAATTTCATGAAAGCTCATAAATTTTTTTTTATTACTAACAGACGCACTCTGTTAAAAAAATAAAATTCTCTCGTACGAGCATCCACCTTTGAAACGAGAGTTTATTCCACTTTGTGAAATCTCACATATTTAAAAAATAAAATTTTGTTTTTCGTGAAAGCTCATGGACAAAAATTTTATCATTAGAATCAGGTTTATTTTGTTTGTTTCTTAAACTAACGAACGAACGTCCGCGCTAAAACGTATTCCTTTCTTGGGCCCGGATTCGTGAATCCTAAACCGACCAAGGTTCCATCACCAAATCAATAGTGCTACGCCACTTTACGATCGTTAGATAATGCTCTATCATGACATTGGGATCTTCGTTCAAGCCATGGTTCGCTCGTACAATCAAAAATCCGGTAACATCTTATCTTACGACTAAGTTCAATTACTTATTTCGTTTATGACTAGAAAATACCATCCAGTGATGACTGAGGAACATGATTGTCCCTCACTAAGCAGTGGACTTAATATAGATAGTGGATTTTCGACAAGGGCTAAAATCGTAAAACCATAATTATACATGCTCCTGATCCAGCAATCAGATGAGTATTGAGGCTCATGTCTCTCATCGAAGCATGAAAGCTCATGCCACAAGAATCTCTGACTGAGAATATTGTCTCTCAGAGTATATGTATATGTGTAGTCTCTCAGCTGAGGCAACGACATATCTCATGAGTACTGAGCAATTTCTGTAATTACTTCTATATAGAATCGAACGATTGGACGGCTCCTAGACAGCTTGCCTTCTAGTATAGAGCAATAATGTCTTCAGGATGAAACAATGTTTTCCTTGACTATATAAAGAAAATATAACGCTTCAACAAGCTCATATTACTCAACTCTCAGATAATTAATGCTCCTAGACAGCATGCCTGCTAGTATAGAGCCATCAATTAATTATCTCTAATCCTTAAATTCATTAACTAAATATTCAGGAATATTCTACGTTCTTCATAATATTTCGTTACTTCAATTAGTGGTTCTTCCAAGTAGAATTCCATGGGTTAGTGATAAATATTCAACGTACGGGCATCTGAGCCGATATCGAGTAAGGCAAGTGTACTCAGCAATAATGCACTAACGAGCACCTGAATGCACGAACGAGCATTCCAAAATACGAAGGAATGATGAACCTATGTAAAATAGGAAGAAAATAATAAATAATAAAATATTAGCTAGGGCGCTAGGGGACTGGACCCACCGGCCGGTCAGTCCTTCCGTGGCAAGTCCCACGCCCAATTCTATATTTTATCATATTTTTTATTATTTTCCTTGATCTCATGAAAATCTCTTCATTTGAACAAATATCCTTCATTTTAAGGAAACTCCTCAGTTTCATGGTGTTTCCTTCACATCAAGGAAATAATATAAAATTGGAAAAGGTGTCGTGGGACCGTGTCTAATAGCCCGCTAGTTATGCCCTAGTTGTGGCCGGTCCCACACCTCATGATTCCTTACTATTTTATTATAATTTCCTTCATCTCATGAAAACTCCTTAATTTCATGATATTTCCTTCAAATCATGAGAATGATATAAAATTAGGGAAGACCCACGGGACTGGGCCCTAGTCGGCCGACCATGCCTCAGTCGTAGCCGGTCCCACACGTCCTTATTTTATTATTGTTATTATTATTATTATTATTTGTTTCCTTCATCTCATGGATACTCCTTCACTTCAAGGAAACTCCTTGGTTTCAACAAACTCCTTGATTTCATGATATTTCCCTAAAATCATGAAAATAATATAAAATTAAGAAAAGTGCCATGGGACCAGGCTTATTGGACGGCTGGCCATGCCTTGGCCATAGCCGGTCCCACACTTCATGATTCCTTCTTTTATTATTATTATTTCCATCAACTCATGGAAATTCCTTAACCTTATGAAACTCCTCAATTTCATGGTATTTCCTTCACATCAAGGAAATTACATAAAATTGGGAAACGTGTCACGGGACCGGGCTCGCTAGCCGGCTTGCCATGCCATAGCCATGGCTGGTCCCACACCTTGTAATCCTTTATTTTATTTATTATTTCCATCATCTCATGGAAATTCCTCAGTTTCAGCAAAACCCTGAATTCTTCATATTTTCTCAAAATGTTGCTCAAACGCATGTCAGAAAATATCAAAATTCTCAGGACTGAGAAAAGAACACTTTGATGACATGAGCATGTTACCTTGACCGACCAAGGTTGGCTCTTTGGCTTGCAAGGAGCCGGTCCCACATATTTTCATAATTTTACCTAATTTGTTCACATTAGGTTCAACCTCTTCCAAACAACTTGGAATTTCATCAAATGATCGTCAGTCGATCCCGTGACCAACCAGGGACGGTTTCATGACCCCTTGGTCGGTCCCTCATCTCTTCATAATTTATTAGGTTTTATCACCTAAGGTTGAGACGAACATTATTTTAATGAAGGATTAAACCAGCATTTAATCATAGTTTTACCAACTGGTCTTCAAGAGACTTTGGTATTTGCTCACTCGAGCATATGGGCGTTACATGGTCGACTCATCATACCATGTATCCGGTCTCTCCTTCACTCCATGGTTGATTTTCAATAAATCATCAATTAATCAGAAATTGGTCAAAATTAGGGTTTCGAATCCAAAGCTCTGCAAAACATAATTCTGAGCATATTCAAACACTAATAATTTTACGTTGATCCCATGATCAACAGCCTAATTTATTATACTCGGATCAGTTACCAGTATTTTAAGTTAATATTTCATTTTGTTCCTACTACCAATAATTCATCAAACGAGCAACATTTTCTCAGATGAGCAATATTTGCTTAGACTAAGGAATATTGGTTCAACTATCAATATTCAACAATCCATCGAATGTGCAATATTTGCTCACATTAACTATCAACATTTACTCGATAATTATACTTTTGTCTCAACAGACACGTTCAATTCATGAGTCTTAGAACATTTGCAAATCACGTTCGACTCAGCAATACAAGGACTCATTGTCCTATAAAGTCAGCAACTGACTAACTAAATACACGTCTGCCTTGCAGACTCCACGATCACGAGACATCAATCGTGTCACAAGGGGATATTAACTAGGGTTTTGGTTTGGCGGTCTACGACACGTGTGTTTATATACACGATGAGAATGTGAGCAACTCGTGCAATCAGTTGGAGGAGTTAGAAAAGTAGTGGATGGAAAATCAACCAAGTCTCCGTACGATGAGCAAATGGTTTTAACACGATTTCCACTTCCCCACTCTTTGACTCCTGCAATTGTCACACTTCATGGGATCAAGGTGTTTACAATTCTAGAAATATAAATAAGTCTCTGAAATCATGATTGAAAGGAGGACAATCTTTCGTCAAAAAGACAATCTCTCGTCAAACAGACAACAAGAGATTAAGAACTAAACATATGAGTAATTACTCTCAACAGAGAAAATTCAATCAATCAGAACTTATCTTATTTCTTCACGCAGAATACACAACACACCTACAATTTTCGATCACCATTGATCTCACACATTTCTCATCTTCCCTCCTACAGATCGACCCATCCTCTCTTGTGACCTAATTAACTCTCAAACGACCATTGTCTTGGTTTAGGCCGGAGTCCTACAGATTGATCTCTCGAACTTAAAGCACTCCCTTCTTGCAGTACATATGTGTGAGGTTAAACATTTCGCTCGGTTCAAGGAGTCTCATGCGCACGGTCGTCTCCTCAATTCCGTAAAAACCAGCAACTCGTTTTGCCCCATCTACACCTTCATCTTCAACTGCTTCATTATCTTCATCATCACTTGATGCTGCAGTACCATAACCGTCAAATGCGTCTTCACATTCTTCATCGTCCTATTCCATCTCTTCATGGTTCTCCTCATTATGTCCAGCACCATCCTCAACTTGATCATCATCGTACTCTCCAACTAATCGCCCCCTCATGGTTCTTGCAAAAATAGGTGGACTTGCCTCCTCAGCCAGATATCTCTCATACCATGCACCTTCTTCTTTATTTTCTTCTCCTCATTATCACTTTCAACTTCCTCTTCTTCCATCTGCTCATCCTCTTCAGATTCACTTTTTGTTGCACTTCCACTATTCACCCAAACTCTTGATTCATTCATCCCATCTCTCTCTTGTTGCTTTCTCCCATCTCTTGCTATCCTTCTTTCCTTACATCGAGGATACTCATGAGCTTTTTCTTTCCTTATGCTCTCATACTCAGCCTTTTTATATATCTTATTTATCTCTTTTCCTAGAAAATTCTTTAGATAAACCAGTTTATTGGTTTCCAGAGAAAGGGCTACTCTCTTTGCGAAGCTATACGTATGAAGTTTGTAATGCGCCATTATTCATCCCTCTCGGGTTTGTCATGCCTAATTCTCTTTCATTATTTTACCCTGATTTATATTTTTAGTTTAATTCTCTGTATTTCTGAATTTATCTCTCTAATTCTGTTTTATAAACCTCTCAAGACTACCATTAATATTCATTTACGACGTTGGGTGGAACGTCTCTTCTCTTGGTAATTCACGCCTAGCCATGCGCAACCCTTCAATAGGCATAATTATTTCTCTAAACCAAAAATTCAAAGTCTAAGTATAGACGCTTTATTAGACTTAATTCATTTCATTTGGTCACTAATTATAATCTTTGATTCTTTGCAGATCCAAATAATGCAGCATTTATTGGGAGGCAGCACTGTTAGATGGAACACATCAACCAGGTTGCATGCTACCACTACTGCCATTTTCCCGTCTCACATAAGACATAATAATTCCATGCCACCTCTCACCAAACCCTTAACCATTCATCAAACCCATATTTCTTTTCCCGCCCAAATACATATTTTTAATATTACTTCAAACTGCCATATGCACCTCTTTTTAAAACATCTATTTTAACTCATTTCTAAAACCGCCAAAGTAATATTAATCTCATTTGGATTTATCTATGTTCAATATTTTACTTGGTGGAGTAAAAACAATAGTCATCATTACTCAACAACCATATTATGCTGGGTGATGATGTATCTGATACGTGTCATGATAAGTTGGTGTAGTAGTACTATCAGCAAATCTTTCATATTTCAACTAGAATTTATGTTTCACGTGCAAAAGTTGCTCATCTCCCATAAAGATCAGGAGAGAATAACTACAAAATATGTCAGCTCTAAGATTGACAGGAATCTGTACCTCCTTAATGATAGAGAGGCCTCCAAACTTTCATCAAATTTTATCCCTCTTTTTAGAACTAATCAGTTTCAACATTCAAATATTTTCAAGTTTAAGGATCTATCCTTCTGAGTATCTCAACCTTATATCTCTCTCAAAGTTTTTGTGCATATTCGCATTCATGTCACATGTTTTTTTTATTTGGCAGTGTTGTATTCAGAATACGGTTGTATAAACACTCCCCAACCACTCAATTCAAAACCCATACTACACCCATTTTATCACTTCATATTAACCTGCTTATTTATATGGAGTCATCTATAACCCAACATAAGATCTAACATCTCAAATGGCAGAAAAACTTACTTTATCCACAAACCTCCCCTCAACCCTTACTGAACCAGTTTTCATTGATAAAACAACGAAAATGCTATATGAACATCCGGTTGACAGCTAATCATATGTGGCGAACATAGTTGAGCGATGATGTGTCTTATATCTTACCCATGTCATCAAAAATAAATACTGGAAATCCCTAACTACTATACCCTTCCCTTTGCCGTTTTTTATTTCTTCACATGGGATATGAATCATATGATCAGTTAAAAGCCATTTCAATAATGTATCTATATTTTATTGAAATTTAAAATGATCAAACTTCTTAGCTAATGAATCTCATATGGCAACACAAATCGATTCAGACCACAAAGTCTGTTAACAATGGTTTCATATAAGATTTATTGTTCTTCTCCCAAATAGATTTTTTTCACATTGTTGATTCTTTTTCTTCCATCTATTTTTCAATCCAATTAATCAAACTCGAGTATTATTGATCTATCAACAATGATCTTCTCTAAACTTCCTATCACTACTGTAAACTTATTCGACCTAAGTTACCAGCCTAATCCCATTCTAATTTTAGGGGTTTTGGAAAAGGGAGATAATCATAATGGTGTGTGCTGTGATTTCATCAACCAAACACAAATTTGTTTACAAACAAAAACACTACCCAATATGTCGAGATTATGAAACTATAAGAATCAAGAAGGTATCTGCACTGTTAGAAATTATTTTCAAGAAGAAAGAGATAAAAGGGAACACAGATATTCGTTATCACCCGAGGCTTTTATTTTATGATGTGGATAAACTGAAAATTACACGTTTCGTAGTTCTGACCGCCACGTTTGATCAGCTGTCATTTAGCTGTTAACCAGCGGTTCAAGTAGCACGGTTGATAAAACAGTGGTTTTATCTGAACATAATAACAATTGGAAATGGTATATGTCGTCTACAATTGCAGCAAGACTTTGCTTCCAACTTTTTTGATCAGACATCATATATATTCTCAATGGCCTCTATCTCAAGTTCCTACTTCCACAACTTTTAGTGGCTCGCGAAACAAAAGTATTGGTACGTTTTCTTGTGGAAACTGACTTCAACAAGGTTGATGAACAACACCCTTGGTTTGCTCGTGGGTACCTTATAGTTCTCAAAATTATTCCTCCTTCAGGCTGACCAGTAAATTTTGAGATTTCGTTTGCTGAAGAACTTATGTGGCTCATTTTATACAATGTTACAAAAGAATGCACTGAGTTTGAAGATATACCGAAGCTTACTTACAAAATTGGTGAGCCCGTTGATGCAAAAGAACCTCATGGTAATCTTCCTCTGAAGAAGAATGTTAAAGTTTGTGTTCATATCTATATGTCCAAAGAGATTTACCAGTAGGTATTCCTTTAGTTACTAGAGGAAGAATTCAACCCTTTCTCATCGAGTGCAGATATTTCAAGGTTCCAAAGTTATTTGTAGCTCTTGTCGAATTATTGATCATAAAGATGTTGTGTGTACCTATTGGCAATCCAAACAAAAAGCATTAAAACAACTTAATTCTTTAATACCAGAATATTTTTTTTGCTGAATCACAAATTTTTTATTGATAGAGAAACTAAAAAACCAAATTACAGGACTAACCCAATAAGATATTATAGGACATGCCCAAAATAGAAAAAACTAAAGGAATACAGACTAGGCCCAATAAGAACAGATCCCAACATTCAAAAACAAGACATACTTTTTACAATGACAAGTTACTTATCTGAAATAAATCTCTCAATACAAGCAATTTCTGTGATATGTTGTATGAGGCATTTCTACTTGAGCTAAAGATGATGGCCTCCCTTTATGTATGATAGTTACACCTTGAGATAAAACTGTTCCATGCTTTGCTAAGCTTTCAGCTGTAAAGTTAATTTCTTTGTAGAACTCTTCATACTGAATGTCAGCTAACTTGCTTATTGCTTGTAACCATCTTGCACTCAGATACCAAGGAACTACACCTTTTCTGAAATTCTCTATTACTGATTTGTCAGATGCTCTAATGATAATCTTGCTACATTGCATTTTTATAGCACATTCAGTGGCACAAACTACTGACAATATTTTAGCGATAAAACTTGTATCTATTCCCACACCTCCAAAAACAGTACCAATGACCTGACATTGATGATTTCTAGCAATTATTTCATATACTGCTGCACCAGGATTCCCAATTGCTACTGCATCACAACAGAACAGAATATATCCCAACTCTGGATTACTCCACTGACATTCCTTTATAGTATAATTTTTAATTTTTCTCTGCTCCAGTTTGAAAAATTTAAGGATATTTGTATCATAATCTGTCATCCATTTTGCACCAGTTATTCTATAACTTCCATAGAACACAAGACTCAGAATTCTTCTTTTAAAGCACTCCATATTTGGATGAATACCTCCATGAATCAATTTACTTTTCTGAAACCACAATTCCCTTAATATGGCACATGATGCTATAATCCAAATTTTCTTAACAAAAGGACTTTTATGCTTAGCAAATTGTAGAATATCAGAAAATGAAGAAGGTACTTGGAAATTAAATATTTTCACTAACCATTGCCATATATTCGTACTGAAACTGCATAGCCAAAGAAGGTGCATCATACTATCTTGATCTTGTTTACAGATGCGGCACTTGGAAGCTAATGAGTAACCTTTAGCTACCATCTTTTCATCATCCATGTAAACTCCTTGTTGTATCTTCCAAATGTTGCTGGCAATTCCTGGATGCAAAAATGGTTTCCATATCTGAGAGGGCCAATGCACTTTAGGTTCTTTGACTCTAATTTTTTCAACAGCAGCAGCAGTAGTGAATACCCCTTTCACATCTCCACTACACACAACCATGTCCTTTCCTCCATTTACTGAAGGTAAAGAAGAAGGAATTATACTTTGTATTTCAATAGGAATTATCCGTTCACCATCAACCAGTAGGTCTTGTACTTTAAGATGTATATTGTTTTGCACTGTGACATTGTATCCAATTATGTCAATTAAAGGACTGTCTCCAATCCAAGTATCAAACCAAACTGAAATTTTGCTTCCATCACCAATACACCATCTTACATTATTTTTGAGTTCCATCCATGCCCACTTTAATCCTGGCCATATAGAAGATAACTTCCACTGAGTGCACCATACACCATTTTTATCCTTGTATTTGGCTGTAAATTTTTTTGCCCAATCTTCCTCTGAGTTAAGTAGTGACCATCAACCTTATAATACCCAATCCACCTTCATTATAAGGAGTACAAACCTTATTCCAATGCGAAGTATCATACTTTCTTTCTTCACTATCTCCAGTCCATAAAAAATTTCTTATGATTATTTCACAAATCTTGATGATATAACTTGGCCATTTGTAAATTTCCATATTATAAATACGGATGTTGCAGATAAGTACCAATCTATCATGAAAGAATAGAAATTTTCCTTTCCATGCTGCCAAATAACTTTGCATCATCTCCATCATTGGCCATACAATGTCACTTTTGACTCTCCCAGGTTTTAGAATAACTCCTAAGTATTTATCTGGAAAAGAAGTAAGTTCCATTTGCAACAAACTTGATATTTGAGCTTTTCTAAGAGAAGTGCAACCATTTACAAAACACTTGCTTTTTTGTTTATTTATCAACTGACCTGAACTATCTTGGTAACACTTGAGCAAACTGAGTAGAGATTCTAGACTTTTTTTTGAACCATTGCTGAAGATGAACACATCATCTGCAAAAAACAAATGAGTAGGATAAATTCCTTTTCTAATTACCATTGGTTGTAATTTCTTTGTTCAACAAGCTTGGTTAATCCTCTACTCAACACTTCCTCCATCAAAACAAACAAAATGGGAGAAAGTGGATCTCCTTGCTTTAATCCTCTCTCCATTGATAAAAATCCTTTTGGACCCCCATTGACCATGAAAGATATTTTGGCTGACGAGAATAAAACATGAAGCCATGCACACCAAGATTCCGAAAAACCATATTTTTGAAGAACTTGAAACAAAAAATTCAAGTTTACTGAGTCATAAGCTTGTGATATATCAAGCTTAAGACCCACATTTCCTCCCCTTCTTGTATGTTTCATTTCATTGACTAACTCTGGAGCCAACATCACTTGTTCATGTAAATTTCTACCTTTAATATAGGCAGCTTGCTGAGATGAGACTAACTTACCCATCAAACTACTCATTTTTGTTGATAAAATTTTAGTGAACACCTTGAAGCTGAAGTTTCTTAGACCAATTGGTCTAAATTGGTTTGGCTTCTTAGCATTTTGAGTCTTGGGAAACAATGCTAAAAAATTTGAGTTGAGGCCTCTTGGTATGTATTTTCTCCTCCAACAATATTGTATGGCTTCCACAAAATCTTTATTTATGATTTCCCAACAAGATTTGTAAAAAATACCTGAGAAGCTATCAGGCCTGGTGCTCCATCTGCATTCATTTCCCATACAGCTTTCTTGATTTCTTCTGATTCTGGAACAATGTCAAGCATGTTTTGATCTTCTTCTGTTACTAACTGAGGAATTACATCCAATAATGACTCATTGATATTGACTTATTGAAACTGAAACCTTTTTTGAAAGAATTCAACTAAGATATCAGCAATTTTGTCTTGATCAGCTACCAAGTTACCTTCATCATCTTCCAATTCACATATCATATTTTGTGTTTGCCTTATCTTAATGTTTGTATGGAAAAAATTAGTGTTTGCAGAGCCCTATTTCACCCATTGAATCCTTGATTTTTGTTTCATCATGATACTGTGTTGAATTTATCTTGAATTCAGCTCATTTTGAGCCATCGCCAGTTCAAAGAGAGGATTATCATCATGAGGATTACCTTATGAAACCAACATTTTTTGTTTAACCAAATTTTCTGTTTCTTTAATCTTAACTTGTACATTACCAAAGATTTTCCAGTTCCACTCCTTTAAAGCTGTTTTTAGTCTCTTAAGTTTCTGCATAAAAACATAAGATGGATCTCCATATATTGGTTCAGCCCAATTATCTTCAACCATCTTCATAAAATCAGGATGCTCCAACCACATTTTTTGAAATCTTAAAGGGACATTTTTAGGCTTAGGAACATTACATCCTCCCATTAAAGGTGAATGATCTGACATCACTCTAACACCTACTTTCTAACCCCAATATTCATACATTTGCAGCCATCTCATGTTAAAGAAATCTTTATCCAAGTTACACAATATCCTTTTACTACCATGCTGACAATTAGACCATGAAAAATACAATCCAATTTTAGGGGCTTGTATGAGTTCACAAGTATTTATACATTCACTGAAATTTAAAATTGATCTTCTTGAACGAGAATTACCACCAACTTTTTCTTCCATTGTAAGAATTGCATTAAAGTCACCAATGATTAACCAAGGTTTGTTTAGATCACTAATCAATTACATCTCAGACCACAAAAATCTTATCTACACCATTTCAACATGAGCATAAACACCAGATACTAACACATTACCCACTTCCACTGTAATCATTTGACTTGTAATTGAAACAACTGAAGGAGTTACTATGGAGTTACTCCAAAACAACCATATAGTACTTTTGTGATTAGCTGAAGCATTATGAATAACCATACTCTGCATACCAGGTTGATTTAGTTTACTACAAAAAGAAGAAGAACATTTGATTTTTGGTTTCACAATCCAAACTAATTCAGGATTGAATTGCTTGACTAAATTAAACAACTTCTTCTGGGCCCTGACTCTTCTAAGATCCCTAATATTCCAATAAAGAACTTTCATGGTTTTAGTTGGAGGTTTGAACCTGGTGCTTGTTTGGAAGATGTAACTGCTGAAATATTCTTAATAATTGGAGGAGTATTACTTACTGCATTTACTGAAACTCTTGTCTTCTTTTTTCCAGAAGAATTCACCACTGAAGTCCATGAAGTGATTTCACTGGTTCTGTAGTGACTTTTCCTGATCCAGCATCCACAAACTTAACTTCACTCTTTTCCAGTTCAGTGACCTATGTCATTTGAATAAGCTTATGAGGTTTTATCTCTGCCATAATTTCTTCATCAATACTCAATTCATCATCTTCTTTTTGCTCAATTTGACTTAGAGCATTAAATCTACCACTATTCAAATTACCTACTTCAGGAGTAGTTTGAATATGAGGGGTTGTTATATTTGATACTATTGAGTCTTCCACCAATGGATTAAGAACAAAACTAGAAGTAATCTCTTGCACCACTTTCTTATTGTTGCAATTATCAACAACTTCATTACCATTACAGGTATCAAAAGGAATGTGAGGAGTTTTAGGAGTTTGCTGCTGAATAGAAGGAGTTCCAGTTTAGGAGATTGCTGATGAATAGAAGTATTGCCTGTTTTGATATTGCTGTGATTATGAAATTCACCTGTTGATTGATTCTTGCTTTTTTCCACTCTACATTCAGTGATCAAATGTCCTAAAATTTTGCAGGTAGAACAGAACTTTGGACACTCTGGAATTGAAATGTTTTGAAAGAAACCTCCAAATTTTGTGCCAATCCATATCTTGTTTGGAATAGACTTAGAAAAATCCACTTCCACTAAGACATTTGCATAGTAACCAACTTCAGATTTTTCTGTTGCAGCATCAAGTTTCACAGGATTACCAAATTCCTTACAAATTTTAAAAGTATCTTCCCAGTCCAAAATTCAAGTCCTAATCCTGGAAATCTCACCCAAACCATAGCTCTAGATGTTCTTTGATTTTCTGGTCGAAAATTAGAGATCCAATTTCGTACTTGAAGTATTTGATTTGTAACTTCCCATTTTCCTTCCTTGATACATTGACGATCTGTTGCGTTATCTAATTTGATTGTGAAGAAACCCCTTCCTAATTGTATAAGTTTGCATTCTCCTTCTAACTTCCATTGTCGACGAAGAATGATAGCAACAACAACAAACTAAATTTCTTGTAAATTTAATCTCCCAATCAGAGAGAATCTCCAAGGATTTAAGCTTTCTTCAAATAAATCATCAGGCAATTCTATGGAAGGAATTACTTGAGAATTTTTTTCATTACCTAAACCTACCATATTGACTTTATTTATTTTAACTTCAGTGGTTTTTGGACCCTCGGTCACTATAGAGAATGATCTACCTATTATTTTCAAACAGATCTCAAATCAGATGGATAAAGCATCTTGACTCCATTCTGACTCCTGAACCAAATAAATCGGGACCGATTCGTACTACCAACTCTACTCGCGATTCAAGAGTTCGGACATCCAGGTTCATTAACCAGTAATTACTAGAGAACAAGTAGTCGTTCTTGTAGTTGAACATGATGTTTTATCTAATTTAAAACAAAAAATCAATCCTAGATCTGATCTCGCAAAAGAACTAGAGCTAGCACCTTCTCCTTGGCTAGTATTATCGTAATCCCTGAAACATAAAAGCTTTCTCAATCGGATTACAACAATCTATGTCCTCATATCACCAAATTGGGGAATCTCCCTTCAATTAACCTCTCAAATTGTTCCCTCAATACCCATACTATTGTTGATCCTTGTGGTAGCTACAATGTGCCTACTGGTGATTCTTCAGCTGACAATGGTGTCGGTAATAATTTCTCTCATGAGGATGCTGCTTTGGATCTGAACGCTTCCCAAGGATCCCAGCTGAATGGTGATACTGGAAATGCTAATCGTAATGGAACTGTTGAGTCTCCAAATCAGGTTAATAATTTTATCCTCCCTCATATAAATGTATATACTTTTAGTAACCATGTCCTTAATTAACCTGTTAATAATATTAACATGATATTTTGGAATGTGCGTGGTTAGGAAAGAAAACTTCTAACAAAGAGCTCAACATCCTTTTCAAAAACATTAACCCAGATATTTTTTTCTTGTCGTAAACCAAGATGAAGGAGGATGTTGCTGCCAGAAAATTAAGAAATATGGGTTTTACGAATACTTATAATGTGCCTAACATTGGTAGAAGTGTTGGTTTGGTCCTATCTTAGAAAATAGGGATTCGACTAGAAATTTTATCTGCTGACCTTAGAGGCATCTATGTCGCATCTTCTGATATTATTCATAATAAATTTTTTCATATTCATTTCATGTATGGTGAACCTCATAGTAGTCTTAGAAAAACTTTTTGGGATAGCCAATGCAATCTTAATCCTGCTCCAAATTATGAACTTGTTTTCTTTGTAGGAGACTTTAATGCTTTGCACTGAGGATAAGAATAGAGGATTTGAAGTACATGATATGGACTTCATCAATCTTAGAAATCCATGTAATACCTTTAATCTTCATGATCCTGGTTTTTCTGTCCCTAGATTCACCTGGTCTAATATGCAACATGGTAACGATCAAATTCTTGAGAGACTTGACAGGTGTCTTATAAATCAGGTGGCAGAACATCTCTTTCCTAATTTGTGTGCCTAGGGACTCTTCTGACCATTGTCCCATGCATATTGGTTTTAATTTCGAAGATGTGTGCATGCCTAAACGTTTTCATTTCATGGTAATGTGGACTTAGGATCCTACTTGTAGAGATATAATTGCCAATTCTTGTTCTGTTAATGTGGTGGGTTCACCTGCTTTTAAGCTTAGAGCTAAGTTAGTGAGCACTAAAAAGGGTATTATGGATTGGAATAAGTCCTCTTTTGGTAATATTCAAACTAATATATCTACCACTAGATGGGAGCTAGATGACATTCAAACTACCGACCCTATAAACTCCTACTCTATCTCTAGATTTAAAGCTAGATTATATCATACTTACATAATCTTAAAGAGTTATATTATAAGGATAAGTCCAGAGGGTCTGGCTCATGGAAGGTGATAGAAATACTCCTTATTTCCATAGAGTTACTCTTTATAAGAGAAAAAGAAATGCCATTAGTTGGATAAAGAATAATGCTGGTACTACTCTAACTGATAGAGATAATATTGGAAACTCCTTTGTTGATTATTTTAAAAACCTTTAATCTTGTCAGCCTCAACAGTTTGAGGACGGGATTCTTCATGATCTGCCTATAAAGTTTTCTGAAGATGATAATAATCATCTGAATTCTCCCTTAACTTGTTGAAGATATAAAACAATGTTGTTTTCCAAATGGGTGGAAAAAAGGCTCCAGATCCTTATGGTTTTGCTGGCCTTTTTTTTTATCAAAAACACTGGGATATTGTGGGAGAAGCTGTGATCGATATGACACAAACTCGTTTCAAAACCGGTCATATTTCCAAGGTTTTTAATCATACTAACATTGACTTTATTCCTAAAGTCCCTTTGCCTGAGCTTGTGGCTCACAATAGACCTATAGGCCTTTGTAATTTTATCGATATAATCCTTTCAAAAACTCTAGCTAATATACTTAGACCTTTTATGGACACTGTGATATCCCAAAATCAAAGTGCCTTCATGCCTAAAATAAGAATCTCTTGATAACATACTTCTTGTTAATGAATTATTCACATTGTTAACCATAACAAAAAGAAAGGATATTGCTGCTAGGTTAATTTCGAGTGTTTTTTCTTGGAAAAGGACCAAGAAATTAGAGTGGTCTTTCTTGGAAAAAGTTCTTTTGAAAATGGGATTATCTTTTCACTGAGTCAATTTGATAAATCAATGAATTTCTACTGTGTTTTATACTTCTTTACTCAATGGAGTCTCCACTGGCCTAATTAATCCTGTAAGAGGCTTGAGGTAGGGTCCTTTATCTCCTATCTCTATATCATCTTTTCAGAGGCTCTATCTACCTATATAGACTTTTTGACCATAAAAAGCCTGGTGGAAGGTATTAGTGTCCGTAAAAATTATCTTAATATTACTCATTTGTTTTTTTGCTGATGACTCCCTTTTATTCTCTAAAGATATTGTCAAAGACTTCCTAATTATCAAAAATTATCTACATAAGTATTTCCTAGCTTCTGGGCAAGAAATAAACTTTGACAAGTCTAGTATTCTATTCAGTAAAAAAATCCCAGAACCTTTGGAAAAACACCTTTCTGACATTTTAAATATCCATATTCGGGACTTAGGTGAATAATATCTTGGTACACATTGCTTTTCAAGCTTCTAAAATTCAAACTCATATGGGTATTTTTCAATCTGTTGATGCTATAATTTCTTCTTGGTTCCATAGACTTCTTTCTCAGGCTGCTAGAACTACTCTAGTTTAACATGCTGGTCAAGATATCCCCATATATCAATTCTTTTCATATTCCTAAGTATCTCTGTAGGAAAATGGATTCTCACCTATGCAAGTTCTGGTGGGAGAAAACCCTTGATCCTAAAGATATAAAGCTTCATATTCTTGGCTTGGACATTCTTTGTTCACCTAAGTTTGAAGGAGGCCTAGGTTTGAGGAAAATTGAATTGAATAATCTTGGTATGTTAGACAAGAATGCTTGGAAAATTCTTGAAAATCCTGATTGTTTACTTGATGTTACTCTTAAAGCTAGATATTTTTCTCATACCGATTTCTTGAACGCTAAATTCACTAGTATTTGTTCTTGGACCTGGATATGTCTTCATAATATAAAATAACTAATCAATCATTTCATCTCCTGGATTGTTGGAGATGGTCGATTTATTGATCCTTGGTGTGACAAATGGATACTGAATTTGGGATCTGCCACCCCTAACCCCCTGGTTCCCCTGGCCCCAGTGCGAAACTTGCTTATTTTATTAATCAAGATGATAAAATTTGGAATATTAGTAGACTTAATGTTAGAGCACTGCTTGATCAAACTCGCAAGCATTGCTATCTCAAGTTTGTTTGTCAATGCTAGTGATCAAAACTATAAGTCTTGATTTCTAGTCTACTTATAGTGATGTCTCGGACTAGGATAGATTGTGTAGTTGAGCATTAGAATTCACGGCGTTCATCATTCGAAGACGGAGAACTAATAAGGAGAGCTTGTGGAACTTCATCAACAAAAGGCATGTGGAGACTAAAACTCATCTATCACTTGAAAAGTCTATTTCTACTTTATCTCATATATTGAGACAAAAGTATTATTACTATATAGTATTCGATTATGCACATTTGAGATTTCGAGCTGAGTTTAACTCGCTTACATATTTCTCGACATATGTGTTGGAAGCTTTCGCTTCAACTAAGTTCATCTTATATTCTTGACGAAAGTCAAAAGATGATTTGTGAAAATTTTCGAGTAACATCTTACATGGTTTGTGTGATACAATTATTTGGTATAGACTTGGAATATTTCGTTATGGTTATTTCAATAACATGAAAATTTCTTTGATGCTAATAGTTCGTGAAAAAAACTATTGGCATCCTCTAATAATGTTTCAATAATTGAAATAGAGTTTAGAACACTTAACCATCATTGGATTATGAACATAGTATGCGTTCTTGCATATATGTGATCCATGACCGGAACTTCGGTATGCATACCCGTATGCGTACCTGTTAGTTGTGAAATTCCGGAAGCCTAAGTACACATACCCGTACGCGTACTGTCGAAGGGTTTGGGTCCGGGAATTTCTGTTGTGTTTGGAAGTATGCGTACCCGTTTGCATATTGGCGAACCCAAACTCAGTCCGACTACTTTAACTATGTGTACCCGTTTGCATACTTGAGTGGTTAAAGTTCTAAAATCGATTTGTTCATGAACTAATACATTTATATAATAAGGAATGCATTCTATGCAAACCGTGTCTATAATGTTCATGAATTGATTCGAGTGGATCAAACCGATTTTGCATCAATTGTGTTCTTGTATACTTCTATGAGAATATAGAAATTGAACAACTCTATAACTAGTTTCATTTGAGTCATTTTAACTAATTGTAGTTAAGATGAATAAGGTTGATACGAGAGTGTTCATATAGCTAACTTCGGTTAACTACTGTTGAGCCAACCTAGTGTACACGTTTAGGTACGATTACTCAAACCTAGATGAAGTTACATTTCATTTGCGTATAACAAGCTAAGTTCGATCTAACAGTTGAAAGATATTAGCTTGAATATAACCAGGTTTTCATTTAACGGTGAATATTTAATGCTTTGTTACCAAGGTAACTTAGATTCCAAACCCTGATTTTAAAACTATATAAGGGAGAACTGTAGCCACTGGGAAACCTAATTGAAAAAGCGGGGGTCTAACAACACCACCCAATATTTCACTTAGAAATCTGTATGGACAAACTCGAATATACTTTTAAGAGAATCAACAAGACTCAATCAATTAAAAGTATATCAACGAGTTTATATCTCTCTTCTTGATTTGATTTACTCAAGCAAAAAACTGCGAGTTCTAATCAAATACAAGGAATAACTTGGACGATACCAAAGACCAATATCCAAGGATCAATCAATACTAATCAACAACCAAAGGTCGGATTTCCAATTGATTGATTCAAACGCACAACCTGTATTATTTCAATTATATAAAAAAATATAATGCGGAAATAGAAATAACACAGACACCAGAAATTTTGTTAACGAGGAAACCACAAATGCAGAAAAACTCCGGGACCTAGTCCAGATTGAACACACACTGTATTAAGCCGCTAAAGACACTATCCTACTCCAAGCTAACTTCGGACTGGACTGTAGTTGAACCCCAATCAGTCTCCCACTGATACAAGGTACAGTTGTACTCCCTACGCCTCTGATCCAAGCAGGATACTACGCACTTGATTCCCTTAGCTGATCTCACTCACAACTAAGAGTTGCTACGACCCAAAATCACAGGCTTTGACAATAAACAAATATGTCTCACACAGACAAGTCTATCAAATGATCAATCTGTCTCCCACAGATAAACCCTAAAAGGCTTTGTTATGTCTTTTGATAATAATCAAGGTGAATAGGAACCAATCGATAATCCGGTCTTATATTCCCGAAGAAGAGCCTAGAGTTATCAATCACCTCACAACAATATTAATCGTATGGTAGCGGAACAAGATGTTGCGGAATCACAAAAAATGAGACGAATATGTTTGTGATTACTTTTTATATCTTGCTTATCTAAGATATCAATCTCAAGCCAATCAATCTGATTGTACTCGTACGATAGAAAATGCAAGATCAGATCACACAACTATGATAAAAGTAGTATCGGTCTGGCTTCACAATCCCAATGAAGTCTTTAAGTCTTTAACTTGGTTTTAGAAGAAGAAAACCAAAGGTTAAAGGAGAATCGACTCTAGCACGCAAACTAGTATCACACGTAAGGTGTGGGGATTAGTTTTGCACAATACTAGATGTCTCCTTTATATAGTCTTTCAAATCAGGGTTTGCAATTAAGTTACCTTGGTAACAAAGCAATCAATATCCACCATTATATGAAAACCTGATTAAGATTCAAGCTAATATTTTTCAACCGTTAGATCGAAAACTTAGCTTATTACACACACTTGACAATGCACGCTTCTAGGTTTCTTACCGTACCCAAACGTATGCACTTGTTGGTTCAACAATAGTTAACCAAATGGTTAGCCATATGATCATTCCATATCAACCATGTTCTTCTTCACCATAACTAGTTCAAATGAACTAGTTATAGAGTTGTTCAATTGCAAGGAAATCTCATGTACTACACAAGACACAGTTGAAGCAAAGATGATTTGATTCACTCGAATCGGTTCATGAACTTTTATAGCCACGGTTTGCAAACTGCATTCCTTAGTCTTTTTAAGTTTAAGTTCAGAAATCATCTTCAGATATATAACCTTCTCAAATTCGCATACTAGGTTCGCGGACTTAAGTTACCGGGCAGAGTTTACAAACTCCGGCAGAAATTCTCGGGTATGAGAATTTCTCCGGTTCGCGGATTGGGTTCGCGGACTTAGTTTCACGCAAGTAGTTTGTCAACTCCAGAAGAAATTCTCGGGTTTGAGAACTTCGGCAGTATGCGGACTGAGTTCGCGGACTTGGCTCATGCCATTCTTCTGGTTCTCTTGATCAACAAAGTTCGCAAACTTTGGTTCAAGGAATAAAACTTATACATATACGTGTTTACACAACAACGCTTATGTCCACCATTGGTTATGTAATCTAAACCCTCATTTCAATCATTGAAACATTCTTAGAGGACGTTATACAGTTGTTACACCATTTCTAGTCAAAGCAATTTTCAATATGATTGAAACATATCATGACTTTTGTCACATGGTAAAGATAAACTTGGTTAAAGCGAAAAGCTTACCAACTCATATTTCGATATATAGATAGGCGAGTTATACTCGGCTCGAAATACCAAATGTGTATAATCAAAGTCCATGTATATAGCATACGACTTCTTGTCTCAAAGAGTAGGAGATAGAGTAGTTAGACTTTTGAGTGATAACTAAGTTCAAGTATTCACATACCTTTTTGTCGAGAAGTTCCACCGGTTCCTTGAGTAATTCTTCTACTTGTATGATGAATCGCCATGAAGTCCTTGAGCTCAACTACACTTTCTATCCTAGTCCGAGACTTAGCTATAATAGACTGGAAATCAAGACTTATAGTTTTGATAACTAACATTGACAAACATGCTCGAGATAGCAACGCATGCGAGTTCGACCGAGCAATGCTCTAACAATCTCCCCCTTTGTCAATTTTAGTGACAAAACTATCAATACATATGGAATACAAAAAAGATAAAGAAACTTTAGTAGCTCCTATTCCACATGTCTAATCTTCAACATTCCTCGAAATCTTCGTCACTTCCAAGTACTCCAATGATCCCAAAGGTTGTAAGTTTAGCATCACCGCTGTTGAAGATCCGTAGCTATAACATTGAGAAAACATAGTTCTCTAACATTGTTATACAATGTCATAGTATTATTACACAGCGTCAAAGTTCAATTGTATCATAACTTCAACAATAATACTATGGTGAAATGTATCACTCCCCTTAGTCAATACTCCATGTCACATGGAAACCACTCCCCCTTACACAATGATCCGAAAACCATATGTATTTGTAGTGTGAACTACATATTAATTATCCCCCTTTTTGTCAATAAAATTGGAAAAGGTACAAGAACGGGATCATAATGAAATTTCCGAGAGAGATATTTCATGATAAAAAGAAAAAAAATACATACCAACTAATTTAGATGCAATCATAAAGCCGAAGCTAAATGCATTCGTCAAGGAGTTTAAAGATACAAGATAACCCCTCTAAAATTCCGCAGCCGCACACCCCTCAATATATGACCATTAAGCACAAGTTCAAAAGAACTCTCCCCCATTTGATGTCATTCCCGAAGGAACAACAAGAGCGACCTTAATTTCGAAAGAAAAGAAGGATTTTTATTGGACACAAAAAACCATGAGAATGATTTCCTATATCCAAAAACTCAATCAAATTAATCACAAGTAAACCCATGATTAATTTAATCGGAATACGCAATCAAATTAAATATAAAAAGTGATCAATTCAATTGATTATCTCAACATAAGAGAACTTATGGAGACACGAAAATACTCAATTAGATTAATCATGGGTTCTTACGGAGCATAGTGCTCAACATAAGATACTAATCACAAAAGTAATCAATTTAATTGTCATTTTTTTTTCTCGACATAAGAAAACTTACGGAGCAATAACTAAATAACCAAACAAAATGATTAATTTAGTTCAATATGCTCGACATAATATATCTCACGGAACACCAACTAAGCTAAAAAATCAACTTGGTTGTATAGTGATCAACATAAGATACATTACGGAGCCTCACAGTAATACATAAAATATGGATCAGGGATGATCAATACTGCGGAATACACAAGGAGTCATTCTATTTTCCACCACTATTTTCATAACGATATTAATAGACATAATCCTTGAAAACAAAAGATTTTAACCTATCTTCCATCAAATATTTGACAATATAGGCTTAAGTTTTGTATTTGTCAAAAGTCCATTCATTTTTTTATCAATACGTGAATACCGATCACGAACGACTTTACTTTTGATAAAGTATGGGACAAACATAGTTCACGGACGTAAACACCAATATCCGATAACAAATTAAAATATAACAAATCATAAAGATTAATACTGCAATGACATCATCTTCCAAATAGTTTTTAGAATTTAAACCAATAAACCTAAAAAAGAACAAGAAGATGAAAAATAATAGCTATGTGTAGTCACAATCATTGCTATTCAAAGCACTAGTTATTCTTCCAACTAAGACAAAAAGAATACATACTAGGCAACCAAAAGAACACGAATTACTCATCTTCTTCTTCATCGGAGAAACTCCAAGATGCTTGAATTGCGTTCAAATCTTCCTTGAGCTCGGGAAACTTCGTTGCAACCAAAGATAGTTGTTCTTGGACAGACTTCACTCCTGAATCAACCTTACACACACCCTTATGAATTTTTTGAAGAAGGCTCACGGTGGTAGGGTCACTAAAGTCAAGAGAAGTGATTCTTTGTCGCTTGCAAGCATTTTCCCTTATACGCCTGAAGGTACACGGACGAACTGGTTTGGGAACCCCAAGAGAATTTCCAATTGAATCAAATCCACGATCACGAAAAATTTGACTAATCAAGCAAGGGTATCCTAACATCTTGACGGGTGAAGTCATCGAAATCATTTTAAAGATAATAAAACCCAAATATCGAGACTTGGAATACCTGATTCAAGGAAATAGACCAATTCTGCAAACTCATGACTCCACCAAGAATTTTCAATTGTGGAGGGACAAAGATTGGGGATACCAAGTTTTCCAAAAGCCGATAAAGCAATACTAAGATCATTAGTAGGGAGCTTTCCTTGACTCCAAACAACCTTCTTGCCACAAGTCCAATTGAGATATCATTACACAACGGACGTTCATGACTTGGTCTAGGAAGCCGTACGTTCCCCAACGGTATTTTGGTAACCCTTGAAATTAATTCTCTATCAACAAGAAACCTTTCTCTACCAATCATGGATTTGAATTCCATCTTGTTGTAATCAACATCATAAATGTTGGCATAGAAAATCTTTGTGAGAGAATCAAATCCTTCACCAAGACCATCAAAAATATTTCCAAGCTTGAATTTCTTAAAGCAAGCCAAATCCTCTTCATGCCCACTAGAGAAATCCAATCTCTTTTCTAGAATGAACCTTTTTGAGGCAATCTTATCAAACACCCTATCACAAGACTCATTCAAAAATCTAATTCTAGGATAATTCAAGCTAGGGAAATTTGATCTTTTTGAACACCTTTTTGAACTTCTAGAATTCATCATAGATCTAGAAATAAGAAACGCTCAAGAGGAAAATACTTACTTGAAGTGAACCTTGAAAACCCTTCCTTTTGATTTCTCCAACGAAGCTTTAATGGAGGAAAATAATAAAAACCTAGAGGTTCACGTATGCGGACTATTTGAGAAGATGAAGATGTCCGCGAACTTCTTTTATACACCCTACATGGGATTTGACCCGTGCACGAACCGTGACCCATTTGAGGAGTATGATTTTTTAAAGGTACAGACAACAAAAGAAAAAGTACCTACTGAAAAGCTCTTATCACAAAAACATAAGAAAATAGAGATTAAAACAAAAATTAACATGTTACTTGCCCCATTTCAAGTTATATACAAATGGAGTAGAGCCAATCCTGAAATCAGGTGTTGGAAACTGCATAGAATTTACCATGAAATTTTTCTGGTTGATATTTGTACCCAGATTCCGGAGTATAATCGTAATGATAATACTTATAAACAAGTGGGTCATTTTTCTTATGACAAAGAGATGACTTTTTCTGACAAATGATTCCTCTGCTCAATTCATATGGATTCTTTTTTTCGTCTTCACATGAATCGGTGTCGAGAATAGCTTGTGCATCATTTGAAAATGATTTGACAGGCACAAAACTCTTGTCATAACAATTTATATTCTCTATGGTATTAAGCTTTTCTAAGAATTGCAAAATACTTTCAAACGCTCTGAACAGTTCCTTGTCAATGGAACCTTTATGGTAGTATTCCTCAAAGAGATTCAGAATAATTCTTGTGAGAGTCCATACCCTTGAGCATTGACCATGTTTTCTTCGACAATTCCTTTTATTCTTTTCCTTAGATCGTTTCTTCACAATCTTCAAGGAACCGAATTTGGATCTGCCACCCCTAACCCCCTGGTTCCCCTGGCCCCAGTGCGAAACTTGCTTATTTTATTAATCAAGATGATAGAATTTGGAATGTTAGTAGACTTAATGTTAGAGCACTGCTCGATCAAACTCGCAAGCATTGCTATCTCAAGTTTGTTTGTCAATGCTAGTGATCAAAACTATAAGTCTTGATTTCTAGTCTACTTATAGTGATGTCTCGGACTAGGATAGATTGTGTAGTTCAGCATTAGAATTCACGGCGTTCATCATTCGAAGACGAAGAACTACTAAGGAGATCTTGTGGAACTTCATCAACAAAAGGCATGTGGAGACTAAAACTCATCTATCACTTGGAAAGTCTATTTCTACTTTATCTCCTATATTGAGACAAAAGTCGTATTACTATATAGTATTCGATTATGCACATTTGAGATTTCGAGCTGAGTTTAACTCGCTTACATATTTCTCGACATATGTGTTGGAAGCTTTCGCTTCAACTAAGTTCATCTTATATTCTTGACGAAAGTCAAAAGATGATCATGTGAAAATCGCCAAGTAACATCTTACATGGTTTGTGTGATACAATCATTTGGTATAGACTTGGAATATTTCGTTATGATTATTTCAATAACATGAAAATTTCTTTGATGCTAATAGTTCGTGAAAACAACTATTGTCATCCTCTAATAATGTTTTAATAATTGAAATAGAGTTTAGAACACTTAACCATCATTGGATTATGAACATAGTATGCGTTCTTGCATATATGTGATCCATGACCGGAAATATAGTATGCATACCCGTATGTGTACCTATTAGTTGTGAAATTCCGGAAGCCTAAATACACATACCCGTACGCGTACTGGCGAAGGTTTTGGGTTCGGGAATTTCTGCTGTGTTTGGAAGTATGCGTACCCGTTTGCATATTGGCGAACCCAAACTCATTCCGACTACTTTAACTATGCGTACCCGTTTGCATACTTGAGTGGTTAAAGTTCTAAAATCGATTTGTTCATGAACTAATACATTTATATAATAAGGAATGCATTCTATGCAAACCGTGTCTATAATGTTCATGAATTAATTCGAGTGAATCAAACCGATTTTGCATCAATTGTGTTCTCTTATACTTCTATGAGAATATAACAATTGAACAACTCTATAACTAGTTTCATTTGAGTCATTTGAACTAATTGTGGTTAAGATGAATAAGGTTGATATGAGAGTGTTCATATAGCTAACTTCGGTTAACTACTGTTGAGCCAACCTAGTGTACATGTTTAGGTACGATTACTCAAACCTAGATGAAGGTATATTTCATTTGTGTATAACAAGCTAAGTTCGATCTAACAGTTGAAAGATATTAGATTGAATATAACCAGGTTTTCATTTAACGGTGAATATTTAATGCTTTGTTACCAAGGTAACTTAGATTGCAAACCCTGATTTTGAAACTATATAAGGGAGAACTCTAGCAACTGGGAAACCTAATTCCTGATTTTAAGACTTATACATAAATGTGTTTCCACAACAATGCTTATATCCACCATTGGTTATGTAATCTAAACCCTCATTTCAATCATTGAAACATTCTTAGAGGACGTTATACAGTTGTTACACCATTTCTAGTCAAAGCAATTTTCAATATGATTGAAACATATCATGACTTTCGTCACATGGTAAAGATAAACTTGGTTAAAGCGAAAAGCTTACCAACTCATATTTCGAGATATAGTTAGGCGAGTTATACTCGGCTCGAAATACCAAATGTGTATAATCAAAGTCCATATATATAGCATACGACTTCTTGTCTCAAAGAGTAGGAGATAGAGTAGTTAGACTTTTAAGTGATAGATAAGTTCAAGTATTCACATACCTTTTTATCGAGAAGTTCCACCGGTTCCTTGAGTAATTCTTCTACTTGTATGATGAATCGCCATGAAGTCCTTGAGCTCAACTACACTTTCTATCCTAGTCCGAGACTTAGCTATAATAGACTGGAAATCAAGACTTATAGTTTTGATCACTAACATTGACAAACATACTCGAGATAGCAACGCATGCGAGTTCGACCGAGCAATGCTCTAACAATCTCCCCCTTTGTCAATTTCAGTGACAAAACTATCAATACATATGGAATACAAAAAAGATAAAGAAACTTTAGTAGCTCCTATTCCACATGTCTAATCTTCAACATTCCTCGAAATCTTTGTCACTTCCAAGTACTCCAATGATCCCAAAGGTTGTAAGTTAAGCATCACCGCTGTTGAAGATCTGTAGCTATAACATTGAGAAAACATAGTTCTCGATCATTGTTATACAATGTCATAGTATTATTACATATCGTCAAAGTTCAATTGTATCATAACTTCAACAATAATACTATGGTGATATGTATCACTCCCCTTAGTCAATACTCCATTTCACATGGAAACCACTCCCCCTTACACAATGATCCGAAAACCATATGTATTTGTAGTGTGAACTACATATTAATTCTCCCCCTTTTTGTCAATAAAATTGGCAAAGGTACAAGAACGGGATCATAATGAAATTTCCGAGAGAGACATTTCATGATAAAAAGAAAAAAATACATACCAACTAATTTATTGAATGCTTTATTACCAAGATAACTTAGATTACAAACCCTGATTTGAAAACTATATATGGGAGAACTCTAGCAACTGGGAAACCTAATCCCCACACCTCTTGTGTGATACTAGTTGCGACTAGAGTCGATTCTCCTTTAACCTTAGGTTTTTCCCGAAACCATGTAGGTTAACAACTTGAAGACTTCATGGGGATTGTGAAGCCAGGCCCAACTATTTTCTCTGTAGTTGCGTGTTCTGATCTTACTTTACTATCATGATTGAGTATTATCTTTGCTAAGATTTTCTTGAGATTTATCTCCGATAGGTAAGATTAAAGTAGTCACAAACATCTCCGTCTCATCGTTTGTGATTCCACAATATCTTGTTTCGCTTCCATATGATTAAGATTGTTGTGAGGTGATTGATAATACTAGGATGTTCTTCGGTAATATAATTCCGGCTTATCAATTGGTTCATGTGCACCTTGATTTATCAAAAGATGGAATAAAACTTATAGGTATTTCAGTGGGAGACAGATTTATCTATTCCAATAGACTTTTCTGTGTGAGACAGATTTGTTTATCAAGTCTTCGACTTTGGATCGTAGCAGCTCTTGGTTGTGGGTGAGATCAATTAGCAACTTAGGAACCGACGGGTAAATACCCGATTGGACCCAAATATTAACGGGTCCAAACAGGTAATACCCGCCGGGTATCCGCGGGTAATAGATAGGGTTATTTATCCTTTATTCATCTTTTTAACAAAATTATAGGTATTTTGCTAGTTACACCTTTGATTTGTCATTTTTTTCTTACGTTTAATCTTTATTTAGTCCATTAATAGAGAAATAATAATAAATTTTTATAAAAATTAGATTTAAGTTAAAAAGAGAAAGAAATTAAGATTTTAAGATTTTCTTTATAGTTTTTTTAATACCCAACGGGTACCCGGGATTTTAAACGGGTCCAGTTCTGGGTCCACAAATTTAGGAACCGGACCCGACCTTTATAAGTAGGTCCGGGTATAGTGATACGCGGGAGGATTCGGACCCACTGACAACCCTACCAAGGACACTCCACAGAGGCCATAAGTATTCTACTATTAAAGACTGTTCTAGAAGGAAGAGCATTCCTAACAACTTCCCAAAGAAGAAGTTGAATCCTATGGGGGACACGAATTTTCCAAATACACTTCCGAAGATTACTATTTGGGGAGGGTCTCAATCCTTTTAATCCCAAATAGGAATATTTTGAGGAAAATCTGTCAGTCTTTGAACGCTCCCAAACCTTCATATCATGAGTGTATATCTGGTTTAAGGGAATGGTGATAATCTTCTTAACACAAGCATTATAAAATTGGGTATTAAGTGAAAAAGCGGGGGTCTAACAACCACACCCAATATTTCGTTCGGCAATCTAAATAGACAAAGTTCAATATACTTTCAAGAGAATCAACTAAACAGTCAGATTCAATCTATAGAAAAGTATATCTAAGAGTTATATCTCAACTTCTCAATTCAATCTGCAATCAAACAAATAGGAATTTGCGAGCCCGATTGAATAAGAGAAATAACTTGGATGGTATCACAAACCAATATCCAAGTTTCCATCAATTCAATCAACAACCCAAAGGTCGGATTCAAGAACCGATTAAACTTAACGTACAACCTGTGATATTTCTATTATATAAAAAAATATAATGCGGAAAAGAAATAACACAAACACCAGAAATTTTGTTAACGAGGAAACCGCAAATGCAGAAACACCCCGGGACCTAGTCCAGCTTTGAACACCACATTGTATTAAGCCGCTACAAACACTAGCCTAATACCAATGAACTTTGGACTGGAATGTAGTTGATCCCTAATCAGTTTCACACAAATCAAGGTACAGTTGCGCTCCTTACGTCTCTGAACCCCAGTAGGATTCTACGCACTTGATTCTCTTAGCCGGTCCAACTTTAGGACCCAGAACCGGACCCAAATCTAGCGGGTCCGGTTTGGTTCCGGATAATGGGTACCTATTGAAAAACATATTCCTTGGTGCTCTGACCCGCATGAGTCTATTATACATGCTCTTATCATTTGACCTTTTGTTAGCCATGTTTGGTTTCTCAGTCCTTTATGTCTTATTACTTTATTTTTTCAAAGTATGTCTTTTACTGATTGGTTGTTGTCTTGGTTTGTGGATCATATTTCTAAACTTTCTGAGAAGATTCAATGTTTGGTTGTTGTTATTCTTTGGTCTATATGGAGAAATGGGAATATTCTGGTCTTTAATAATAATAAAGATTCACATTATATGTCCCTTAAGATAGAGCTATGTTACTCTTCAGAAAAACTAATCTCTAGATACCTAATAGCATTATAATCAGTTACCATGCCTCCCCCCAATCGGTTCGATAAAGTGTAATACTAATGGAGATTTTGATGATATTTCTATGAACAATGGTGCATGATATGTGATGGGAGATCACTTGAATAAAACATCCTTTTGTTCTGCGTTAGTTTTTGATGTGGCGTCAGCAGCTGAAGCTGAATCTAGGGCAATATGGGCAGTTCAAAAGGAATATGGGGAATTGAATATATCTCTAATCATTTTTGAAAGTGATGCAAAGTTTCTAATTAATCACTTTTCTACTGGTGTTTTTTATAGTGATCAACGCACGAACGCAATCATAAAGACATTTTTTATTTCTCTTCACAATTATCGGCTTGTATTTTTAGTTTTCAACTAAGACTATGTAATGTGGTAGCTCATACTCGATATCAATGGGCGAAAAGTAACTCTTATTCTATGATTTGGTTTGTACCTCCTATTTGTCTTCTGCCAACTGTTGAGGAGTATCTCTAGCCTTTTCTAAGGCCTTCGTCTATAAAAAAATTAGAAGAACAAAAAACTAAAACGATTTTAAGTTTAGACCATATGTATGAGGAGGATTTAGTATATGTTAGAGCACCGCTCGGTCAAAATCGCAAGCGTTGCTATCTCAAACTTGTTTGTCAAGTTTAGTTGCCAAAACTATAAGTCTTGATTTCTATTCTACTTATAGCTAAGTCTCGTAATAGGATAGAAAGTGTAGTTGAGCATTTGACTTCACGGCGTTCATCGATTGAAGACAAAGAACTGCTAAGGAGAGCTTTTGGAACTTCATCAACAAAAGGTATGTGGAGACTTGAACTCATCTATCACTCAAAAGTCTATGTACTTTATCTCTTGTTTGAGACAAAAGTCGCATAGCTATATAGACTTCAATTATGCACATTTGATATTTCGATCTGAGTTTAACTAGCTTACATATTTCTCAAAATATGTGTTGGTAAGTTTTCGCTTTAACCAAGTCCATCATATATTCTTGACGAAAGTCAAAAGATGATCATGTGAAAACCGCCTGGTAACATCTTACATGATTTGTTTGAGACAGTCATTTGATGTAGACTCGGAATATTTCATATTGATCATTTGATCACTTGAAAATTGCTTTGAAGCTAATAGTTTGTGTGAGACAGCTATTGTCATCTTCCGAGAATGTTTCAATGGATGAAACGAGAGTTTAGAACAATTGGATATAAGCACAGTATGCGTACTTGCATATGTGTAATCCAAGTACGGGAACCATGGTATGCATACCCATATGCATACTGATTGGGTTAGTAGAAGTCCGGGAACTAAGTACACATACTGGTATGCGTACTGGCATGAGGTTCAAGTTCCGGGATTTTACTGAGTTTGGTGATATGCGTACCCGTTTGCATACTGGCAAACCCAAACTTAGTCCGACCACTACGGTATGCGTACCCGTTTGCATACTTGAATGGGTTATGTTCTAAAATCGGTTTGTTATGAACTAATACGTTTATATAATAAGAAATGCAATCTTTTGTGAACCATGTCTATAATGTTCATGACTTGATTCAAGTGAATCAAAATCGATTTTGCTTCAATTGTGTCTTGTATACTTTTATGAGAATATAAACAATTGAACAACTCTAGAACTAGTTTCATTTGAGTCATTTGAACTAGTTATGGTTAAGATGAATAAGGTTGATACTAGAGCTGGAAAACGGGCGGGCCGTGGATGGCTTGTTACGGGTTACACGGGTTCGGGTTAACACAGGCCAAAACCTGCGGGTTGATATTCTTCAAGGGTGGTCATTTCTCCAACCCGCACTCGTAACGGGTAAAGCTTGCGGGTTCACGGGTTAGGCCGGCTTGTTTAATTAATTTAATTTGTGTTTGATTAAAAAAAATGTTAATTTGTGATCCTGTTAAAGCTTTGACCATCTTCTTCCAACCAACAACACCAACCCATGATAATCACATGCAACACCACCATCTCCGCTTCTCAGATTCAACCACAACATCACCAAAACCCCTTGGTAATCTCGGCTGCACACACCACCGGAATTCATAGCCGTATGAGGCTCCACCAATCATCCAAATCTCGACAGCATCTTTCATTCAAAACCCTTACAAGAACTCATCCACTCTGTTGCCAAATCCCAATCCAGCACAAACCCAATGTTAACCTTAATTTCCTCCTTCATTTTTCGCTGGTAACACTGGCATAAACCCATTCAAATCAAACCCTCATCTCTGCTTATCTGAACTGCTCATCTATTTCTCTTCCATCTTCTTCAATTAAATCATTTAATCACTTGAGTTCAAACACCAACAGGCAACAACACAACCGTCAACCATCACTGCAAACCACAACCAACACCTGAGTTCATATCATGTACAGAGGCATCAATTTTCACTCATTCATGACATAATTACAATTCATATCATGTCTATATCATTCAATTTCACCCAATCAGGGTAGAAATACCCAATCTCAGTATAACTAAAATCTTCAATTTCGATTATAAACCCTAATTAATATAAAAAAACAGAAAACCCCCTAATTCTTACGAACCCTAGAAATAAAATTGCATTTCGATATCAAAATTAACAAAATTAAACATGTAATTTTAGCAAAAAGAATGTGTGGGTTTGATTTTACTTACTTGTTTTGAGTATATATAGATCTGATTAAGTCCTATTCTAAATTATTTATGGTGATTCGCATTAGAGGTGACCGGGTGAATGTTTCTTTAAGTGATTCCAAGGCTACTTCACACACTCTGTTATTGTCTGCTGTTTTAGATGAGCTCGAAAATCATCAACTTGAACTTGTTTGTTCAACTGCTCCTTTTTCTTAAGCCTTTTTCTTCTTTCTACTTTCATTAACTGGTGCTACACAGAAAGAAAAAAGAAGAGACGAAGAGACAAGTGGGGTATGGGGGACACGTGTGAAGGGTTTATGGTTTACAGGTTGAACCCGCGGGTTTACGGACTGGACCGGGTTAACCCAACCCTAACCCGACTTGTTTACAAACCAGCCAAGTCGGGCGCGGGTTTTTACGGTCCGGACCGGGCCAACCCGCGGGTTTTCATCTTGTTTGCCAGCTCTAGTTAATATGAAAGTGTTCATTTGGCAAACTTCGGTTAACTATTGTTAAGCCAACAAAGGTGTACGCGTTTAGGTACGGTTACTCGTATCTAAATGAAATCAATTTTCATTTGTGTGTAACAAGCTAAGTTCGATCTAACGGTTGAAAGATATTAGCTTGAGTCTAATCAGGTTTTCATCTAATGGTGAATATTGAATGCTTTGTGACCAAGGTAGCATTGATTGCAAACCCTGATTTGAAGACTATATAAAGGAGAACTCTAGCAACTGGGAAACCTAATTCCCGCACCTCATGTGTGATACTAGTTGCGACTAGAGTCGATTCTCCTTTAACCTTAGGTTTTTTCCAAACCCTGTAGGTTAACGAATTGAAGAATTCATTGGGATTGTGAAGCCAGACCCAACTATTTTCTTTGTAGTTGCGTGTTCTGATCTTGCTGTTTTCTATCATATTGAGTACTATCTTCTCTAAGATTTGCTCGAGATTTAACCTCCGATAGGCAAGATAAAAAGTAGTCACAAACATCTTCGTCTCATAGTTTTTGATTCCACAATATCTTGTTTCACTACCATACGATCAAGATTATTGTGAGGTGATTGATATTCCTAGGTTGTTCTTCGAGAATATAAGTCTGGTATATCAATAGGTTCTTGTTCACCTTGATTTATCAAAAGACGGAACAAAACTCATAGGTTTATATGTGGGAGACAGATTTATCTATTCAATCGACTTTTCTGTGTGAGACAGATTGGTTTATCAAGTCTTCGACTTTGTGTCGTAGAAACTTTTAGTTGTGGGTGAGATCAGCTAAGGGAATCAAGTGCGTAGAGTCCTGATGGTATTCAGAGACGTAAGGAGCGCAACTGTACCTTGATCAGTGTGAGATTGGTTAGGGATCAACTACATTCCAGTCTGAAGTTAACTTGGAGTAGGATAGTGTCTGTAGCGGCTTAATACAGTGTGGTGTTCAAATCTGGACTAGGTCCCGTGGTTTTTCTGCATTTGCGGTTTCCTCGTTAACAATACTTCTGGTGTCTGTGTTATTTTTTTTTCCGCACTATATTTGTCTATATAATTGAAATATCACAGGTTGTGCGTAAGTTCAATCAATTGTGAACCCAACCTTTGGTTATTAATTAAATTGATTGACACTTGGATATTGGTTTTTGATACCGTCCAAGTTATTTCTCTTATTCAATCGGGCTCGCAAATTCCTATTTATTTAATTTCATATTGAATTGATAAATTGAGATATAACTCTTTGATATACTTTTATTAAGATTGAGTCTGACTGTCTAGTTGATTCTCTTGAAAGTATATTGGAGTTAGTCCATACAGATTGCTAAGAGAGATATTGGGTGTGGTTGTTAGACCCTTCTTTCAATTGGTATCAGAGCAAGCAAACACGTTTAAGACCTTATAAGTCTGTGTTTGTAGCGATCTGAATCTAGGGAAAGTAGTGTTATCTCAATAAATGCACCACCAGATCCAGGTATTTCAGAATTCTCTTCCATGACTGATTTGGTAAAATCAGTAAAAGAAATTCTATCTAAACCTCCACCAGGTCTAAAATCCCTATAAGTGTTTTCAGGGCTTGAGAAAAGGTTTGAGAGCTTGTATCTTGATGTTGATTTATATCTCCAGAAAGAGCAAGAATCTCTTGATAAGCTAAATCAAGTTATGATGAATAATCTCCATGTTGATGTTGATATTGATCTTCTTATCAGTAAGGGTATTCCCTCTATCGCACGTGCAATTTGGATATAATACAAGAAGTATCTTAACCTCATCTATCAGTTAGTTTCATCTCTGAACTTAACTATGTTCATCGATCAAACCCTGATGCACCTTCTCAAGATAATGATACTGCCTTCTCTTATGAGAAAGTCAGGATGTCTCTTTTTATCAAAAGAGTTTCCCTGTGTAGTACTGAACATTATATGCATAGACTGTGTGTTATAAGTTGGAAACGAAGAAATCAGGAACACAAATTATTTTGTGCTCTTTCTAAATTCTTTGAAAAACTTGTAAAAACGATTCCTTGGGTTTCTCTTAATACTCGAAGTTGTAAGAGTTGTTGGAAAGAAACTCTCTCTTGGTGTCGTGGCATGCAATACATCTTTTGTACTAGGTCATCTTCACCATACAAAAATTGCTCAAGAAAAATAATTGTTGAGTTGCTGCTCCAGTTTTTTTTTTTTTTTTGTGTTTACTTGTTTAAACCAAACGAGCCCTTACTTGCACTTGTATGGTTCACATACCTTGAATCCGGAACCTTGACACGGACGAATATCATTCGAGAAACGTGTTCGATTGGTTCTTATTCCACCGATTGACACATAAAAAGAGGGAGAATCACTTCGTTCTCTTCACCCTCTCTTTTTATTCTCTCCAGTTCATGTATGAAAGAGAAACCCAACAGTTCATGTACCAATTCCTATTCTCTCTCTCGTTTCTTAGCCAATTCTTGTGTTGGATTGCACCATTGAATTCAGGAGAAGTTTGTACATATTGGGTCAAGAACTTTGTTCGTTTTGATCATCGTTTTGGAATTCCACCATTAACGTCAGTTCGTGTACCAAGTAAGTTTCTCAACTCTTCTTTGTGTATTAGTTCTCCACTGTAAGTTCTAGGAAGAGTCCTAGTCTTGGTGAAAGTTCGGGTACTCAAAATTGTGAAGATACTTTTTATGACCCAAGCCTGGGAATTAGGTTTGTTAACACTAAGGCTCGTGATTACTATGTGGAATATAGTACAAAGAAACCAATTATTGAAAGGATTTACAAACCCTCTGAACTTAAAGTATATGGTCTTCATAGGTTCTTTGAGAATCATGAATGGGGAATTATTCACCGTCCCATGGGAACAACCTATATTGAGTTGATAACCCAATTTTATGAAAACCTGCATGAGCCTAATACTGTCGACTGCACCTTCAAAACCATTGTTGAAGGAAGAATTCTTCTTGTGATTATGTAGATGGTGGATTTTCGACAAAGGCTAAAATCGTAAAACCATAATTATACATACTCCTGATCCAGCAATCATATGAGTATTGAGGCTCATGTCTCTCATCGAAGCATGAAATCTCATGCCGCAAGAATCTGACTGATAATATTGTCTCTCAGAGTATATGTAGATGTGTAGCCTCTCAGATGAGGCAACGACATATCTCATGAATACTGAGCAGTTTCAGTAATTACTTCTATATGGAATCGAACGATTGGAAAGCTCCTAGACAACTTGCCTGCTAGTATAAAGCAATAACGTCTTCAGGATGTAACAATGTTTTCCCTGACTATATAAAAGAAATATGACGCTTCAACAAGCTCATATTACTCAATTCTCAGATAATTAATGCTCCTAGACAGCATGCCTGCTAGTATAGAACCATCAATTAATTATCACTAATTCTTAAATTCATTAACTAAATATTCAGGAATATTCTACGTTCTTCATAATATTTCGTTACTTCAATTCATGGTTCTTCCCAGCAGAATTCCATGGGTTATTGATAAATATTCAACATACGGGCATCTGAACCGCTATCGAGTAAGCCCCGACCAAAATGGTGCAAGTGTACTCAACAACAATGCGCTAACGAGCACCTGAATGCACGAACGAGCATTCCAAAATAAGAAGGAACGATGAACCTATGCAAAATAGGAAGAAAATAATAAATAATAAAATGTTAACTAGGGCGCTGGGGGACTGGACCCACCGGTCGGTCGGTCATGCCGTGGCCAGTCCCACGCCCAATTTTATATTTTATCATATTTTTATTATTTTCCTTGATCTCGTGAAAATCCTTTCTTTTGAACAAATATCCTTCATTTTAAGGAAACTCCTCAGTTTCATGGTGTTTCCTTCACATCAAGGAAATAATATAAAATCGGAAATGGTGTCGTGGGACCGTGTCTACTAGCCAGGCGGCTATGCCCTAGTTGTGTCCGGTCCCACACCTCATGATTCCTTATTATTTTATTATTATTTCCTTAATCTCATGAAAACTCCTTAATTTCATGATATTTCCTTCAAATCATGAGAATAATATAAAATTAGGGAAGACTCACGAGACCGTGCCCTAGCCGGCCGACCATGCCCTAAGTCATGGACGGTCCCACACGTCCCTAATTTTATTAATAATAATTATTATTGTTTCCTTCATCCCATGGAAACTCCTTCACTTCAAGGAAACTCCTTGATTTCATGATATTTCCCTAAAATCATGAAAATAATATAAAATTAGGTTAAGTGCCATGGGACCGGGCTCATTGGCCGGAAGGCCATGCCTTGGCCATAGCCGGTCCCACACTTCATTCTTCTTTATTTTATTATTATTATTTTCATCATCTCATGGAAATTCCTTAACCTTGTGAAACTCCTCAATTTCATGGTATTTCCTTCACATCAAGGAAATTACATAAAATTGGGAAAGGCGTCACGGGACCGGGCTCGCTAGCCGTCCGGCCATAACCTATCCGTGGCCGGTCCCACACCTTGTAATCCCTTATTTTATTTATTATTTCCATCGTCTCATGGAAATTCTTCAGTTTCAGCAAAACCCTGAAATCTTCATATTTTCTCAAATGTTGCTCAAATGCACATCGGAAAATGTCAAAACTCTCAGAACTCAGACAAGAAAACTTTGGTGACATGAGCATATTACCTTGACCGACCAAGGTTGGCTCTTTGGCTTGCAAGAGGCCAGTCCCACATATTTTCATCATTTGACCTAATTTGTTCACATTAGGTTCAAACTGTTCCAAACAACTAGGAATTTATTCAAAGGATCCTCAGTCTATCCCATGACCAACCAGGGCCGGTTTCATGACCCTTTGGTCGGTCCTTCATCTCTTCATAATTTATTAGGTTTTATCACCTAAGGTTCAGACGAACATTATTTTAATGAAGGATTAAACCAGCATTTAATTATCTTTTCACCAACTGGTCTTCAAGAGACTTTGGTATTTGCTCACTCGAGCATCTGGGCGTTACACGGTCGACTCATCATCCCATGTAGTCGGTCCCTCCTTCACTCCGTGGTTGATTTTCAATAAATCATCAATTAATCATCAATTGATCAAAATTAGGGTGTCGAATCCAAAGCTCTGCAAAACATAATTATGAGAAGATTCAAACACTAATAATATTACGTTGATCCATGATCAGCATTCTAATTAATTATACTCGGTTCAGTTGCCAGTATTTTAAATTAATATTTCATTTGGTCCTGCTACCAATAATTCATCAAACGAGCAACATTTCCTCATACTTAGGAATATTGGTTCAACTATTTAATCGAATGAGCAATATTTGCTCACCTTAAATATAAACATTTGATCGAGAATTATACCTTTGTCTCAACAGACACATTCAATTCATGAGTCTTGGAATTTTTTACAAATCACGTTCGACTCAGCAATACAAGGACTCATCGTCCCATAAAGTCAGCAACTGACTAACTAAATACACATATGCCTTGCAGACTCCACAATCACGAGACATCAATCGTGTCACATCGGCACGTGTGTTCATGCACACGATGAGAATGTGAGCAAGTCGTGCAATCAGTTGGAGTAGTTAGCAAAGTAGTGGATGGAAAATCAACCAAGTCTCCGCACGATGAGCAACTGGTTTTAACACAATTTCCACTTCCCTACTCTTTGACTTCAGTAACTGTCACACTTCATGGGATCAAGGTGTTTACAATTATAGCAATATAAATAAGTCTCTGAATCATGATTGAAAAACAAGACAATCTCTCGTCAAACAGACAACAAGAGATTAAGAACTCAACATCTGAGAAATTACTCTCAACAGAGCAAATTTAATCAATCAGAACTTATCTTATTTCTTCAAGCAGAATACACAACACACCTATAATCTTTGATCACTATTGATGTCACACATTTCTCAGCTTCCCTCCTACAGATCGACCCATCCTCTCTTGTGACCGAATTGACTCTGGAAGGCCATTGTCTTGGTTTAGGCCGGAGTCCTACAGATTGATCTCTCGAACTTAAAGCACTTCCGTCTTGCAGTGCATCTGTGTGAGGTTAAACATTTCGCTCGATTCAAGGAGTCTCTTCCGCACGGTCGTCTCCTCAATTCCGTAAAAACCAGCAAATCGTTTTCCACCATATACAGATTGGCGACCACAGTGGGAGATTAATCTCTCGGTTGCAATCCCAATTTTCACAAAGATGGTTTATCTTACGTCAGGTTCAGTTACAAACCCTAACCCAAACAATGATAGCACTAGCAACAATACTGGTGGTACTCCAGAAACTATTCCTGCTTCTAACAACGACACTAGCGTTACCAGTCTTCCTCAAACCAACATCGGAAGCAATCCTCTCGTCGGGCGATCTCCCGAAGAAATCATAGAAAATCCTCCTACTATAGGTGATCTCATGAAGGTGTAAGAGACTCTTTCCAAAAATTAAATTGACATGGTTGCCACTCAGAAGGAGTTATGCAATTATCTCAAGACTCTTACAGATAAGATGTCAAAGAAAACTCAGGCAAAGGGAAAAGCTAAAGAAACATATTCGATCGTTGATCCTGAAGTCACTCCAATTATTGTAGTAGATGATGATGAAGTTCACAAGGCTGCAGATAACCCACCGGCGAAAGAACTGTCCAGTTTCATCACTCGTGAAGACCTGGAAAGCCTCTTGGAGAACCATGGAAAAGATAATGCGTTCTATGTCCACCATCACCAACCTCCATACCATACTTCTACACAAAGGATTCCTCTGCCAAAAGGTTATACCTCTCCAACGCTCACCCTTTATGATGGAACAAGCAACATGTTTCTCGGTTTCTGAAGGCATTGGGTAAACATGAGCCCAACCATGTCGTCCGTCTGAAGGAATTTTCAAAGTCTCTGAAAGGAAGAGCATATACCTGGTACAACAACATCGCACCAGGGAGTATCACAAGTTGGGGAAAATGGTTAATGCTTTCTACATAAAATATTTCTTCTTTTCATAACAAATCACCCTATATGATCTTGGAAGGATGGACATCCTAATGATTATGTGAAAAGGTTCAGAGTTCAAGCCCTGGACTGTCATGATCCAAATGTCACGGAGCAGCAACTTGTAGACTTGTGTATCGATGGGATTATCCCAGTCTACAGAGATTTAGTGGAAAATCTCCGGTTCCAGACTTTCTCAGAACTTCCTGAAACAGCTAAAAGATCATCAACTACCGCACCCGCTTTACTGGAGAGGGCTAAAGCCACAAAAGCTGAAGAACCACGAGAAACTCGAGGTAGCATCCGTTTGATCAACAAACAGTACAACCTTCAACCTTCCACAAATGTTGTTGCAGAAGGGAGAAAACAAAAATCCGAGCCACAACGCAAGCATAATTCTCCAACTCCTTCAAAAGCACAAAGGAAGGATAATCAAACCCGAGACGCACAAGCTCATGCCCAACGCACATGAACTGATCAAGAAGCACATGATTTCCCTTTTCCCATTGAAGAGGTGATTGAACTACTAGATGCCTGGGTTCAAGACGGTACAATCAAGTTACTGTATGTCAAGAAAGAACCAACTGAAGAGGAAATGGAAAATCCTCGTTAATGTCGCTTTCACAGATTCGTCAATCATCCCACAAAGGACTGCAAAATTTTGAACCGCATATTCCAAGAGAAAGTCGAATCAGGAGAGCTTAACTCGGGGACTGAAGGAGTACACAGATACCCTCTCCCGGTCAGAACCTTCACTCTCTCTGAGCCACCTGTCAAAGAAGCAGTTCAATTTTTAATCGAACATGTCTGTGAATTGATGTACTTATCAAAGGATCAAAGGAAGGACATGTTTGTTGCATTGAATCACATCGTGTCAGGGAAGCGTTTATTGATTCCGGAGACACTCCCTAAGCCTTCAGTAACAGACAAAGAAATGTACGACTGAGGACTTCTTACCACTGTCCATCTCAAAGGAAACGAATTCAAACGAGCGTTGATTGATGTTGGTATTGCTGTCAATGTTATCCCTATGAAAAACTCTCAGAGTTAATGGTATTACTCGACAATAAGGTATTCATGCTCCAGCTCCAACTCCAATCATGGATCATGAAGGGATGCCTAGAGATGCTTATGGATACATTACTCTCAAAATGAAGGTAAACTCGACCTGGACAGAAACCAAGTTCTACATAATCCGAGAAGATCCAGGATATGATATGATCCTTGGACGTGCGTGGATCCATGCTGAAAAGGTAACTCCAACACATTCAATTGCACATTACTCTGTTGAGGAAAGCTCTGATTCAGAAGAAATAAAGGATACTCCATTATTCGAGCATCTGAAGAGAGTCAAAACCTTGATGAAGATGACACAAAAACCTGAAGAAAATGCGCATGCTTTCATCAAAAGGTTCCGCACTCAGGCAAGTCTTATTCCTCCTCATGCGTCCATATTATCAATTTTCAAACATGCTAATTTGGTTCGAGGGTTTCACTCTACCAATAACTTAGATATTGAAAAATGCTATGAACGGATAACCTTATCTCAGCAATATTTCACCAAATGGTTGGACGCGGAACCTCTCCGAGTCGAGCATCTCATTAATACAGTCATTGCTGAAATAATGGTTGAACACGACAAGCAGTATCCTAGATACTCTCCCCTACACGAATGCCCATATGTACTGCAAGATTGGAAGGCTTCACCAACGTGGAATCCCACTGCACGAGGAGTTCTGAACCAACATAAGATATTCAGGGCGCGGACGATCAAGTCTAACAAGTTTCATGAAGGAGATTTAGTTCTCAAAGCAACTAAGCGTAATCTCCATTCTACAAGGAAGTCCAACTGGGAAGGACATTTCATGATCTCTAAGTCTGTTGCTGGTGGATACTACAGATTAATCAACATGCATGGCAAGGATAATGTGGCAGTAATACAAGACACTTGGCTCAAAGCATTTTATGCCTAAGATATTGGATATTTTAGGTATTGGGATTCAAGGCACGAATTCCCAATATACCTGAATTTTGCAATACTTGCATTCAGTAATTTGAATCCAGCAATTTATGAAAATTCAGTTTACTTAAAGAAATTCTCTATCAAATCCAAAGAAAATCTTCAATCATCTACTTATCAAAAACAATCAAAACCAAAAATAAAACATCACATCTCTCAGAAGTTCAGAAGTTCAAGAGATTATAGAAGGGAAATAAAAAAAAATCAGCAAAGAAAGATTTTCGCTCCTCTGCATCTTTCAAGACTTGTAAGACCGCTTTCTCCATGTCCATCTCTTCAGTCAGCCTAGCAATCTTGTCTTCCTTCTCCATCACAACATCATTGGGAAAGGGTATGTTCTTCTCACATGAATCCTTAATAGCATTTATCTTCTTATGAAGCCACTTCACGTTGAAGCCAAGTCTCTCAGAATTCTCCAAATTGAACTCCCAATCAAAAAGTACATCTGGAGTAACCATATTTCTGGACCTAGCGCATATATCACTTACAACACGCAAGATAACACTTACTTGCATTGTTAAAGAATAAGCATGCTTGGGATCTCTGGTAACGATGATGTGACCAAATTTCTTCCATATCTTCTCGTACAAGCTGGCATATCCAATAGGAACACTGAATCCACCAACTAGTTTGTGGTACGGGAGTGATGCATCAAAAGGAGGGTCAAAAGGAACTCCTGCACTCAGATATTCATGCACCACTATGCGATTCTCAATTATTGGAGCAACTTCTACAGTCATCGCAACAGTTTCTTCAGTCTCTTCTACTCGTGGCTCGGTTTCTTCTATCACTGAAGCGATAAAAATTGAGGTCTCGGTCTCTTTAACAGCATCAGTAATAACCCTCTCATGTCCTTGAAGTGCAAATATGGTTGTCTCTTCATCAATAATCCCAGGGTTTCTCGAGTTATCATTATTAGTTTCATTATTCTCAACTTCGGTATTTGGCACCTAATACAAAGATTACATGAGATTAGAGTAATCTAAACATGGAAACCAAAGAAAATCATAAACTCCAGCATATAAGTGTTCTAACATCATCAAAATTCATCATTATGCATTCAATACACGAGAAAATAGCGTGAAAGTCATAAAAACACGTTTTACAACAAGTTCGTCTGAGAGGATTTTACACTTCCCTGTACAAAACTACGAACTAGGAGGAATTGGTGAAGAATCTTAGGTCTAGTTATATACCATTCTCTCCGTATGGATGTTATCTACAACATATTAAAATTTCATAGCAATTGGATGAACGAGTAAAAAGATGTGATCAAAACATTGGACTACATGACAGCTGAAAATCTTCTGAAAGTCTCCTGGAAGTTCACTGTTTCGTCGATTTAGACCCATAAACGTGCTCAAAACTTAAAAATCTCCGTAGCTAAATCTTGGAAATTTTATGGGCATGAAGATACATGGGTAGATCGCAAAAATCCGACATCAGATGAAGATTTTATGGCGTTTTTGCTAAATGGCTGAATTCTGGAATTTCTTGTGACGTATTTCGGCAAAAGTTTTCGTATATTCACATGAATTCTCATTCATTCATTCATAAATCGAGAAATCTTTGCTTCTATGGATAAAATACAAGAGAAATACTTACTTGGGTAGTCTCTGAAGCGTTCAAAGAACGTGAATTGCCTGTATCAACATCAAGAGCACCATTACTTTTATTCGGTGTTGGGTTCTGGGAATTTTCTTTATCGCTATTTTCCGAAGATGAACGAACATCACCAGTATTCTCCATTTCCATGGAGACATCCTCCTGGATATATTCTCAACAATTAACATTTTGTCTACAAAGCATCATAATTGGTTATACGAAGAAATACTTACGGCCTCTTCTTCATCACTCAAGTCAGAAACTGTTTGTCCAGCAGCAGCAGAAAACTGAAGACCGTCAATACTCGATGGAGTGAAGTTGTGTAACGGAATAACAAATATTGGTTTTCTAATCCTAATAATGCGGATGAGTAGAAGTCACAACAATAGAAGTACTGACAACTCACCAAAGAAACAACTGGGGACTTTATGGTATTGGACCACAATTTATAATTCTTTCTCCTGGATTCTCCGCCATGAACAGTTGCTTCAGTTTCTGAGAGGTCTACATCGATTCGAGGTCTTACTTTACGACCATCCTGTGAAAATTTTTGATGCGATAATCAAAACACAACTATCATAATTTTATGAAGATTATACATAGAATACTTACTTGTGAACATCCTGGAGATGTTTTCCGTTTATCACCACCAGGGAAATGCTTCAGTCTTGGTCGAGTAGCAATCATCTCAGCAGAAGGAGGCTCCTTCACCAAAGGTTGATCAACCGTCACGAAATCAAGTAAATGCCTGAGTTGTTGATCCCAAAAGTTTATGTAACCTGGAGTTACATATGTAACTCGCTAAGAGCAAGGGAATCAGTATTCACTTCCTTCCACATGTGTGCGGTCTAAACGGGTCATAAGCTGTTCAACTGATGGTTTCCTTCTTCGAAAAGTCGGAACACACTGATCGATACCCATTTTCCGAGCTGCCCTATCAATATTGTATTCCTCCACCGAAAATTCTCCATGTATTGTTGATATCAGGTAACCAGGGGTACAACTCAGCATAAAAGACCTCTTCCCGTCGCTCAAATCAGCACCGGATTTCAAAGTCATACTCTCTTCAGCATTTAAAGTTGTCAACTGAGAAATATAAGGAGGAATTGACACTCATGGACAGAAGTTGAATTAAGACTCACAGTATAACACATCAATGAAGCGGGTCTTGAGTCGAGGCTGCTTTGTAGACCAGCGCATGATCCTGGCATTGTCTTTCTCAGAGAAAACATGACGAGCATCAGCATTCAGTCCTTGGATAATACTACGTGGAATGGGTGCATAATTATGGAAACGTTCCCACATCAAAGCTTGAAGAAACATCGTATTCGCATAGCATTCAATCTTCATAAAGCCATTTGAGGCGCTGGAGTCTAAATTAGAGTATAAAGAACCCAAAAACAGACTACCTATTGGGAGTTGCTTACCCTGAGCCATCTTAATGGCAAAGGGAATCACGAACGACTTCAACAAATTTCCAGTATCTTCAAATACATCTCTGGACAGACATAAACACAAGAAAGCAGCAATAGATAACGTACCGTCAACAGGCCAGTCAAGAGGAGTATCTCTCGACCACCAATGTATTAACCAGTGAGCATAACAACCTTTGTTGTCGGATATCTTATTAATCTCCTCCATTGCGGCTGTCAAGATGTTAGAGATTGTTGTTTCCTCCGCTCAAAGACTTTCAGGAAGGTTACCCGTGATTGGAAGATGCAACAAAGCAACTACATCTTCTAAGGTGATGGTGAACTCTCCCCATCTGCATATGAAAGTATGAGTTGGAATACACCAGCGAACAAGTAGAGCTACCATACCTCGCACATCATGAAAAATGAACAAGTCTCCAGATGCTTGGATAGCTCTTTTTATTTGTGCATCATGCAGCATAGCTCGAACACGAGGAAAGCCCAGCATATACCTTGCCCATACAATTTTTTTTTCTAAAGGCCGTCGAGAAATCTTGAATTCTATGATTGACGCAGAAAAATATCCTCGTTCAAGACAGAACCGAATAGTTGCCTGAGGAGTCACCAATTTCTTCTGAGTAACCTCTCTAGGATTTATCAGAAGACGAAATGCTGGAGTTCTGAGACGCTTTTCAGGCCTTTGAGCCACAAAGAACGCATCCTCTATATTCGGGATATTCTTAATCCCAGGTGCTTCTTCTTCTACTTGTACTTCAACAGAAGTCTCATCCATACAGGTGTCGTCTCTGGAGACATAATTTTCTTGAGAATCAGACATCCTTGCAAAGTAGCTGTAACATGCACACAATACTCTATTTCAGTATGTTGTCCATACAAGACGCAAACTTCGACAAGATGATGGAATCATGCAAATAGCAAGATGCTCACCTAGCATCTACCAAAATGGTAATCCTTAACTCTTACCTTTTTACGATTCCGCTAACAGTAGTGATTGTAATGCAAGAGTTAACGCTTCAAAACTTACTCGTTTCTTCGAATCTGCAAAAGACGAGCAAAACTCAGATTTTCATAAAATCATGAGCACTTCTACTGTGTGAACATTAACCACTGAATTATGAAAATTAAACAATATTTTATCACAAATAGTTGTTTACCTTTAAACATTATTTAAAGTCAGGCTTTGATTTTCAAAATAGATATATATATATATATAACGTGAATTATTCACGTAAAAAAAATTAATGTGAGCAAAACTCACGTAAAAAAAATCCGTGAACATGTCACGGTTTTATATGCAAAAAAAAATTGGTGGATACTCCACGGTCTTATCAAAAAAAAAAAGTCTTTTCCTTCGTACAATCGTCCATCTTTGAAACGAGGGTTTATTTCGAATTTATGAAAACTCACACCTTTTAAGATAAAGTTTTGGTTTTCATGAAAGCTCATAAACAAAATTTTATCACTAGACACAGGTCTATATATAAGAATAAATCTCTTCTAAGTCAGAGATTATTACTAGTTTCTTAAACTAAAGATCGAACGAACATACGTTTTTCAAACAAGGGTTTTCTACAAAACTCACGTTTATATGTGCACATGTATATACATAACTTTAATATGAACAAAGCATGAACAATTCATTAAAAAAAAAAAAACTTACCTGGTCGGCGGCAGGAATATAGTCGAACGGTGGCGATCGACGACGACAGTCGACGGCGAGCTCCGGCAAAAATCTTCCTCCCTGCTACTGACGTGAGGGTATAGAAGAGATGAAGGTGGTGATCGTACGAGGAAGAAATAAAAACAAAAAAAAAAGGGATTAATTCCTTTTATATCGAATTTTGTTTCCAAAACCTAATTTCACAAGGATTTCCTTTCTTGGGCCCGGGCCCGTGAATCCTAAATCGACCAAGGTTCCATCACCAAATAAGTGGTGCTAAACCACTTTATGCTCGTTAGATGACGCTCTATCATGCCACTCGGATCTTCGTTCAAGCCATGGTTTTCTCGCGCAGTCGAAAATCCGGTAACATCTTCTCTTACGACTAAGTTCAATTACTTATTTTGTTTGTAACTAGAAAATCACCATCCAGTGCTGACTGAGGAACATGACTGTCCCACACTAAGCAGGGGACTTAATGTAGATGGTGGATTTTCGACAAAGGCTAAAATCGTAAAACCATAATTATACATACTCCTGATCCAGCAATCAGGTGAGCATTGAGGCTAATGTATCTCATCGAAGCATGAAAGCTCATGCCGCAAGAATCTGAATGAGAATACTGTCTCTCGGAGTATATGTAGATGTGTAGCCTCTCACCTGAGGCAACGACATATCTCATGAATACTGAGCAATTTCAGTAATTACTTCTATATAGAATCGAACGATTGGACGGCTTCTACACAGCTTGCATGCTAGTATAGAGCAATAACGTCTTCAGGATGTAACAATGTTTTCCCTGACTTTATAAAAGAAATATGACGCTTCAACAATCTCATATTACTCAATTCTCAGATAAATGCTCCTAGACAGCATGTCTGCTAGTATAGAGTCATCAATTAATTATCACTAGTCCTTAAATTCATTAACTGAATATTCAGGAATATTCTACGTTCTTCATAATATTTCGTTACTTCAATTCGTGGTTCTTCCCAATAGAATTCCATGGGTTAGTGATAAATATTCAACATACGGGCATCTGAACCGCTATCGAGTAAGCCCCGACCAAAATGGTGCATGTGTACTCAACAACAATGCACTAACGAGCACCTGAATGCAAGAACGAGCATTCTGAAATACGAAGGAACGATGAACCTATGCAAAATAGGAAGAAAATAATAAATAATAAAATGTTAGCTAGGGCGCTAGGGGACTGGACCCGCCTCTATATTTTATCATATTTTTATTATTTTCCTTGATCTCGTGAAAATCCCTTCATTTGAACAAATATCCTTCATTTTAAGGAAACTCCTCAGTTTCATGGTGTTTCCTTCACATCAAGGAAATAATATAAAATTGGGAAAGTTGTCGTGGGACCGTGTCTATTAGCCGGGCCGGCTATGCCCTAGTTGTGTCCGGTCCCACACCTCATGATTCCTTATTATTTTATTATTATTTCCTTCATCTCATGAAAACTCCTTAATTTCATAATATTTCCTTCAAATCATGAGAATAATATAAAATTAGGGAAGACTCACGGGACCGGGCCCTAGACGGCCGACCATGCCCTAAGTCATGGCCGGTCCCACACGCCCCTTATTTTATTATTAATAGTTATTATTGTTTCCTTCATCTCATAAAAACTTCTCACTTCAAGGAAACCCCTTGGTTTCAACAAACTCCTTGATTTCATGATATTTCCCTAAAATCATGAAAATAATATAAAATTAGGAAAAGTGCCATGGGACCAGGCTCATTGGCCGGCCGACCATGCCTTGGCCATAGCCGGTCCCACACTTCATGATTCTTTATTTTATTATTATTATTTCCATCATCTCATGGAAATTCCTTAACCTTATGAAACTCCTCAATTTCATGGTATTTCCTTCACATCAAGGAAATTACATAAAATTGGGAAAGGTGTCACGTGACCGGGCTCGCTAGACGGCCGGCCATGCCCTAGTCGTGGCCAGTCCCACACCTTGTAATCCCTTATTTTATTTATTATTTCCATCATATCATGGAAATTCCTCAGTTTCGGCAAAACCCTGAATTCTTCATATTTTCTCAAATGTTGCTCAAATGCACATCGGAAAATGTCAAAACTCTCAGAATTCAGACACGAACACTTTGGTGACATGAGAATATTACCTTGACCGACCAAGGTTGGCTCTTTGTCTTGCAAGAGGCCAGTCCCACACATTTTCATCATTTGACCTAATTTGTTCACATTAGGTTCAAACTCTTCCAAACAGCTTGGAATTTCATCAAAGGATCGTCAGTCGATCCCATGACCAACCAGGGTCGGTTTCATGACCCCTTGGTCGGTCCTTCATCTCTTCATAATTTATTAGGTTTTATCATCTAAGGTTCAGACGAACATTATTTTAATGAAGGATTAAACCAGCATTTAATCATACCAACTGGTCTTCAAGAGACTTTGGTATTTGCTCACTCGAGCATCTGGGCATTACATGGTCGACTCATCATCCCATGTAGCCGGTCCCTCCTTAACTCCGTGGTTGATTTTCAATAAATCATCAATTAATCAGCAATTGATCAAAATTAGGGTTTCGAATCCAAAGCTCTGCAAAACATAATTCTGACAGATTCAAACACTAATAATTTTTCGTTGATCCCATGTATTATAATTAATTATACTTGGTTCAGTTGCCAGTATTTTAAATTAATATTTCATTTGAACCTGCTACCAATAATTCATCAAACGAGCAACATTTTGCTCAGATGAGCAATATTTGCTCAGACTTAAGAATATTGGCTCAACTATTAATATTCAACAATTCATCGAATGAGCAATATTTGCTCCCCTTAACTATCAAAATTTAATCGAGAATTATACCTCTGTCTCAACAGACATGTTCAATTCATGAGTCTTGGAACATTTTCAAATCACGTTCGACTCAACAATACAAGGACTCATCGTCCCATAAAGTCAGCAACTGACTAACTAAATACACGTCTGCCTTGCTGACTCCACAATCACGAGACATCAATCGTGTCACATGGGGGATATTAACTAAGGTTTTGGTCTGGCGGTCTACGACACGTGTGTTCATACACACGATGAGAATGTGAGCAAGTCGTGCAATCAGTTGGAGGAGTTAGCAAAGTAGTGGATGGAAAATCAACCAAGTCTCCGCACGATGAGCAACTGGTTTTAACACGATTTCCACTTCCCCACTCTTTGACTTCAGCAACTGTCACACTTCATGGGATCAAGGTGTTTACAATTCTAGCAATATAAATAAGTCTCTGAATCATGATTGAAAAACAAGACAATATCTCGTCAAACAGACAACAAGAGATTAAGAACTCAACGTCTGAGCAATTACTCTCAACAGAGCAAATTCAATCAATCATACTTATCTTATTTCTTCACGTAGAATACACAACACACCTATAATCTTCGATCACTATTGATCTCACACATTTCTCAGCTTTCCTCCTACAGATCGACCCATCCTCTCTTGTGACCGAATTGACTCTGGAACGACCATTGTCTTGGTTTAGGCCGGAGTCCTACAGATTGATCTCTCGAACTTAAAGCACTCCCTTCTTGCAGTGCATCTGTGTGAGGTTAAATATTTCGCTCGGTTCAAGGAGTCTCCTCTGCATGGTCGTCTCCTCAATTTTGTAAAAACCAGCAAATCATTTTTTCCCCATCTATAGAATCGACAAGTCATTGATGAACTGCTGAGCTTGTCTCGTGATGGTGATTTTCTATTACCACCCCCTGAGCATTTGATACCTTCTCCAAATGTGCTCTTAAACTTCCTTCTTGCAAGGGATGTCTCCTAGTATGAAGGTAAGATTGATGTTCATGATGCTGCGTTGTTCCTCAAAGTTGCTGGAAAGCTACTGGTGGCCAACTTGATGCCCAACACAATTGACAGACAATTATGGACCAGACCTCTTGCAGAACTTGTTTATTACGTTGTTGAAGGGAGAAAGATCGACTTCAGTGGCCTTATTATTCGTCAGATGATAAGTGTCGGACATATTTCGAATAAGACTCCTAGCTTTCCTTGTCTCATCTCAAGGATTTGTAGTCAATTTGGTATTGTTGCTGTTGGAACCAATCTTGGAGGACCAAAGGTCATGACCATAAAAAACATTGGAAAAATGTCCAGAACTCCTGCAGCATCCAACTCTGAGCTCATACGTCTCCAGAAAGAAGTTGAGGTTTTGAAAGAGCATGTGGATTATGCCGAGACAGCTCATCCTGAACTGAGTTAGAAGTTTTATGAAATTGCTAGGGATTATTATGAAATGAGTGATTAATCTCTGTACTTGCAATAGTTATTCTTGATTTTTCTGTTGAACTTCTTATGTTGATCTTATTAAAATTGTTATGGTTGTAATAACTTTTATGGTATTTTAACTTTGAATGATTTTATCCTTCAATTAAATTGCTAAATGTGATAAATACATAAGAAGTACATATAAAGATGTCAAAAGTTAAGTCTTTCATATGTCTTTATGAAAATATTGATAAAAGATAGAATGAACTTTTGACAACAAAAGTTAAGCCTATTATGTCATTATGCAAATATTGATGAAAGATAGGATGAACTTTTGTTTACAAATATTAAGTCTATTACATGTCTCTATGCAAATATTGATGAAAAATATAATGAATCTTTGAATATTTCGCAATATTTGTCTTTCCCTGATCCACATCTTTGTGTAAGTACTGTGTGGCTCCATATGTTCTCTTATGTTGAGCATTTCCTATTAAATTAATCATGGGTTCGCTTGTGGTTAATTTAATTGAGTATTTTGGATACAAATTCATGTTTCATGTGATTTGTTAATGTCCAAATAAATCCTTCTTTTCTTATGAAAGTAAGGTCGCTCTTGTTGTTCTTTCGGGAATCACATTTTATGGGGGGGGGGAGTTCTTAATTGAACTTGTGCTTAATTGCCAAATCTTTGTGGGGAGTGCGGTTGTGGAATATTGTAGGAGTTTTCTTGTATATTTATAAACTCCTTAATGAATACACTAAGTTTCGACTATGTGAAATCATCGAAACAAATTTGATATGTTCTCTTTTAGTCATGAAGTATCTCTATGAGAATTTTATTATGATCCTACTAGTTTTCGTACCTTTGCCAATTTATATTGAAAAAAGGGGGAGAATTAATCTGTAGTTCACACTACAAATACATAAGGTTTACGGATCATTATGTAAGGGGAGTGGTTTTCATGTAAGATAAATTATTGACTAAGAGGGAGTGATACATATCACCATAGTATTGTTGTCAAAGTTGTGATACAATTGGACTTTGATGCTGTGTAATAATACTATGACACTGTATGACAATGATCGAGAGATACAGTTTTCTCATTGTTATAGCTACGGTTCTTCAACAACTATGATGCTGAGTTGAACACATTCAGAATAACTGGAGTACTTGGAAGTGACGAAGGTTTCAAGTAATTTTGAAGAACCAAGGAAATCAAGCATTTGGATTGAGAGCTACAAAGTTTATTTATTTTGTATTCCATATGTGTTGATAGTATTATCACTAAATTTGACAAAGGGGGAGATTTTTAGAGCACTGCTCGGTCGAACTCGCAAGTGTTGCTATCTAAAGCTTGTTTGTCAAGTTTAGTTGCCAAAACTATAAGTTTTGATTTCTAGTCTACTTATAGCTAAGTCTCGGATTAGGATAGAAAGTGTAGTTGAGCATTAGACTTCACGGCGTTCATCGATTGAAGATGACGAACTACTAAGGGGAGCTTGTGGAACTTCATCAACAAAAAGTATGTGGAGACTTGAACTCATCTATCACTCAAAAGTTTATCTACTATATTTCCTATTTGAAACAAAAGTCGTATAGCTTTATAGACTTCAATTATGCATATTTGATATTTCGAGCTGATTTTAACTCGCTTACATATTTCTCGAAAGATGTGTTGGTAAGCTTTCTCTTTAACCTAGTTCATTTTATATTCTTGACGAAAGTCAAAATATGATCATGTGAAAATCTCCTGGTAACATCTTACATGATTTGTGCGAGACAGCCATTTGATGTAGACTCGGAATGTTTCGTATAGATCATTCGATCACTTGAAAATTGCTTTGAAGCTAATAGTTTCTGTGAGAGAGCTATTGTCGTCTTCCGAGAATGTTTCAATGGTTGAAATGAAAGCTTAGAACAATTGGATATAAGCACAGTATACATACTTGGATATGTGTAATCCAAGTCCGGGAACCATGGTATGCATACCCGTATGCGTACTGATTAGTTTATAGAGGTCCGGGAACTAAGTACATATACCGGTACGCGTACTGGCGTGAGGTTCAAGTTCCGGTACTTTACTGAGTTTGGTGGTACGCATACAACTTAGTCTGCCCACTAAGGTATGCGTACCCGTTTGCATACTTAAGTGGGTTATGTTCTAAAATCAGTTTGTTCATGAACTAATACATTTATATAATAAGGAATGCAATCTTTTGCAAACCCTGGTTATAATTTTCATGACTTGATTCGAGTGAATCAAAATCGATTTTGCTTCAATTGTGTCTTGTATACTTCTATGAGAATATAAATAATTGAACAACTCTAGAACTAGTTTCATTTGAGTCATTTGAACTAGTTATGGTTAAGATGAATAAGGTTGATATGAAAGTGTTCATATGGCTAACTTCGGCTAACTATTGAGCCAACAAAGGTGTACACATTTAGGTACGGTTACCCATGTCTAAATGAAGTCACTTTTCATTTGTGTGTAACAAGCTAAGTTCGATCTAACGGTTGAAAGATCACTACACCAAATTCAGGGGTTAGCAACGGCAGGTGGCAGTTTCAAAGTGGGGTCACAACAGTTCTACTCTGTTGCGATAGTTGGTGTTGCAATATTTCGCAGCGGCTAGATTGCCGTTGCAAATTTTCGGTCGCAACTGTTCTTAGGTGTTGCGAAATTTTATGGTCGCAACTGTTTTTCACAGTTGCGAATATTTTTGCAACAACTAAAGAAATAGTGGTTTTGACCCTAGTCAAAATCAGGTTTTGTCCAGGTCAACTTCAGGTTTTTACCAGGTCAACAGTTCCCCTGTAACAAGAAATTCAGTCGACATCCACAGAAATTTTCCAGTTCTTCTTAGGCAAAACAATCAAAACATATAACCATAATAAGATTCTAAAATACATAAATGTGTATTGAACAAAGAAATCTTTCAATCAAAAGAAACAAAGAAGAACTTGGGCAATACATTAATTCTAAAAACTATAATTGAACTTCGGAAATTCGTGAAATCTTACACTAAAGAGTTATTCAGTATACCTCTGAAAAAGAATGACAAGTAACAAAAAAAAAAAAATAGATGACATACACCAGTGAACATTAAGTACTTCCTCGTTCAGTCTTGGACCTTGGTCACTGTTTTAACATCAAAAAGAAAGACATTAAGTTCTTCAGTAGAGATATATAGTTCTGGTTTTGGATGAGAGCAAACATGGATTTACTCTTCCATTTTTAAGGAACGAGAAAGATATTAAGAATATCAGTCTGTCACCAGTCCAGCTTAAGTGTAATGTTTTTCTGTATTTCTTTCCCTTTTCTCGTATGGTACTGTGTACGGACAAAATATACTACTTGAACCGATAACAAACCCATTTTCCAGGACTGACAAACAATTAAAAATATTAACGCTTGAAAAGAGGTAAATACAAAAGATGACTACCTTCATAAGCAGCAAGCGTAAGGCTTGTCAATTAACTATTGGTTTATAGCAACAACATCTGATGCGTCTCAGCTCATCCTTATCACCCCAAGCAACAATAATCTCTTCTCTAATGCGTCTCAGCTCATCTTATCTGTAAAAGATGTTGTTATTTGACTTTTGGTGTTTCTGAATCCTGTAAATATATCATCTAAACATTAGATCTACCCAGACAAATCTCATATCGTGCAATGAAGTTGAAAACTACATGAGTACTCAATGATTACAATATGACTACAATGGACAAATAAAAATAAAACTTCTCATCTGAAAAGTTTTTTATGCTTCTTTAAGTTGATTTGGAGACTAATAAAACAAGACTTCACACTCTATTTTCATTACCTAGTATCATTAGTTTTACCTCATCAGGAATCTCAACAAGTGAGGTCAGAAACTAGAAATAACAAACTGCAAACTAGGATAATTCATATCTCACTGGAAAAGTATGATGAAACATAACTTACGACAGAAAGAAACATGATACGAACTCGAAGGAGAATACTGTCAAGGCGTTTAAGCTATATGATGCTTCCAGTTTGTCAAAAAAGTTTCCTCAAAGCCTGCGCAACAGTCATTCTTTTCCTCTGGTCCTTGTTCAAAAGCCTCTTTACAAAATCCAGCGCCATCCACACCACGAAGGACCTGCCACAAGCACCAAATCAAAAAGAAACTTTTTAAGCAATAAGAAAGTTGTAGGACCCATGATTCTGCTGTTGAACTATAGCTGAACTTTTTGGTCTTCAAATAACATTATTCAAGTTTATTGGAGAATCTGTAATTGGCTAATTGCATGCTGCAAATAGCCCAAAGCGTGGATGCAATTCTGAAGTGGAATCAGAGATGCTGGGTGTTCCTGCAACGACAAACACTTACACATAAAACATTAACAACCTGCAACTTTTAAGTGACAATTACTCAGTCACGGGAAATACAAAAGCAAGCAATTCAGTCTTCAAGACACCACCTACCATACCCCGGACGAAGCCCCCACGATCATACCCAAACACCTATGAACATGTAAACAAAATGGGTTAGTAACTAAAAGGTTAACAATTTGAAATTCATATGCACCCACCTCCGCGATTGCGTCCCTATCCATACGGGTCTCTTCCTATACTGCAGAGTTTGTAGAAGCTCTTTTACCATTCCCTGCAAAGTTTAACAGAAATTATAAGCAAGTAGAAATCAAATTGAAAAAGCACACTTATGAATCTAAATCCAATATGCATGTAAGCTGAACTTACCACATATCTCCTGCATCTTGCTTTATAATCATCAGGGTCACGTTGTTCTTCAGGGAGTTTCAATCTTTGCAGGGCAGAAACACAAAAAAGAAAAAATAGTATTACATATGGTACATTAAGGGAAAAATATCAGAAAAGCATCTACGACAGCAAGTAAAACAAAGTAGTTTATGAGCACATGATTTTGGTATAGACAGGATGGCCGTCTTTCACTAAAGCATGCCTAGTTTCACTTACACTTGCTAAAAGTCAAACTTCGCACTAAGTCGGGAAAATCAAATCTAGTTTACACTGTTAAAAGTCATGAATTACGTGACATAATTACTTAAAGATTTTAAGTTAGACATGTAAACTGCGAGGATCATTACAGCAGACCATTTATCAAAGAAGCAACCCACCGAACAAGCAACTACATTGTCAACGCTTTAAGCTAAAGTATTTACAACCAGCAAATCGTCGACATGGAGTTTTAATTGTGTCAAAGTTCACTGGGAGTTTGTGGAAAAATTCTTAAGGAAACCTTATTCGCAGACAATAATCCGACGACATCTGAATAGTTAGAGTAATCATCTAAGAGTAGGCGTTCAACATTCAATCTGAAGAATTACGGCTGCAATGTATCAAAATATGGTATCTCAAGATGGCAAATATCAAAATCAAATGAGACAATCCAAATATATTAACTGCATTAGTACTGTCCATTAGTTTCTATTGAGAATACGTTAGTAATGGCTATTAGTTTCTATTGAGAATAATAAAATAACCAAATAAGTATTCATATTGTTAGATATGTATAGTGATTACCATGACTTAAGGAATAAGGTTAGATTCAAACTGAGGTCTAACTACACCACTGCTCTTAGTAGGACTTCCTTGCTGTAAGAATCTCTATACCAGCCATCAACATCTTCCAACTTCATGTAGGCCATGAATCAAACAAAACCCATGTCTGCAATCTGCAAAATAAACAATAAGCATAATTGCCAAACAATCTCATAAACCCAAAAAAACCTAGATAATCTATCAAGTAAACATGATAAAAGAGAAAGAAAACGTACTACAAACAAGTCCCCAAAAAGACTTTGTTAGAAACATCATTACTTCAGAAGAATTCTAATAAAAAATGTTAAAATTTAGATAAGTAAATCTTCAAATACTTATCATACTAAGACTGAAACAATACCTACAAACTAAATCAATGCTAACAAGAACCAACTCTCACCATCTCTTCATCTTCAAAACATTACCTTCCAAACCCAATATCCCATTATTATCATGTATTTATCCTTGAGCTGCAATCAACAAGCAATATTAAACCAGCTAACAAATTCCAAATTTAAGAAAATAAATCACGAATATAGCAGAACCCCCAAAACACGACATCAGATTAGAAATAATACAAATCAAAAGGTTAAAATTCAAGAATGAATCTTCAAAACCCTAACTCATGAATAAAAAATGATTTTACACATACATAGTTAAGATATGCAAGATTTAACAGCGAATCCAAAAATTTCAGCAATTGATTCAAAATCAAGCTTCGGCAATTGATTCAAACTCCGAGGAATGAAATTTTTTGAGATTTGAGATTAGGGCTTGATTTGGGATTTGAGATCTCTGAAATCAGCAAATCGTTCGACCTTAATCTCGGAGAGATTATTGATTTGAGACTTCATCCGTTATTAGAAACTGAAGTGGTTGAACCCTAATCATCAGAGAAGAGAACGAGATTTTTTTTGTTTTTTAATCTTGCTGAAAGTAAACGGCTGATAGAGAAGAGGGGAGGGAAGAGAACGAGAGAGAGAGAAGAGGATAAGTGAGACTTCCACCATGTTTGTTTAATCCTGACTCATCTGAGTCATCTGGATCTGAATCATCTGGATCTGAGTGAAATCACCTGACTCGTCTAGATCTGAGTCGATATGTTTGTTTTGAGTCAGATCTGACTCATCTGACTCGGAAATAAGTGAGTCAGTGGTTTGGTCCCATGAGTCAGGGGTATTTTGTTACCTGACTTAAATGAATCCGAGTCAGGGGTTATGTCTGAGTCAGAGGTCGAGTCAGATCTGACTCAAAATGGAAAACAAACGGTCTGACTGCTGACTCGGTCCGAGTCAGGGGTTGACTCAGATTCAGACGCCGAGTCAGCTGCAAACAAACAAGTTCTTCTTTCGATAATATTAGTAAGCCGAGTCAGTTTTGATCTGAATAGGCTGAAACCGAGTCAGCTAAAATGTGTGGGCAGCCACACTCACGAGTCGCACGTGTACAACTCCAATCTGTTGCGAATCGTAACAGAAACTGACAGTTGCGAGTTTCGTAACTGTTTCAAACTGTTGCGAATTTTTTGCAACTAAAATTAGCAACTGAAAATTCGCAACAGCTCATAAGTTGTTGCTAATCTGAGTTGCTAAACCCTGAATTTGGTGTAGTGGATATTAGCTTGACTCTAATCAGGTTTTTATCTGATGGTGAATATTGAATGCTTTGTTACCAAGGTAGCATTGATTGCAAACCCTGATTTGAAGATTATATAAAGGAGAACTCTAGCAACTGGGAAACCTAATCCCCACACCTCTTGTGTGATACTAGTTGCGACTAGAGTCGATTCTCCTTTAACCTTAGGTTTTTTCCAAAACCCTGTAGGTTAACGACTTGAAGACTTCATTGGGATTGTGAATCCAGACCCAACTATTTTCTCCGTAGTTGCGTGTTCTGATCCTGCTGTTTTCTATCGTATTGAGTACTATCTTCTCTAAGATTTGCTCGAGATTTAATCTCCGGTAGGAAAGATAAAAAGTAGTCACAAACATCTTCGTCTCATTGTTTGTGATTCCACAATATCTTGTTTCGCTACCATACGATTAAGATTATTGTGAGGTAATTGATATTTCTAGGTTGTTCTTCGGGAATATAAGTCTGGTATATCAATTGGTTCCTGTTCACCTTGATTTATCAAAATACGGAACAAATCTCATAGCTTTATCTGTGGGAGACATATTTATCTATTCAATAGAATCTTCTTTGTGAGACAGATTGGTTTATCAAGTCTTCGACTTTGGGTCGTAGCAACTCTTAGTTGTGGGTGAGATCAGCTAAGGGAATCAAGTGCATACAGTCCTGCTTGGATCCAGAGACGTAAGGAGCGCAACTATACCTTGATCAGTGTGCGATTGGTTAGGGCTCAACTACATTCCAGTCCGAAGTTAACTTGGAGTAGGCTGTAGCGGCTTAATACAGTGTGGTGTTCAAATATGGACTAGGTCCCGGGGTTTTTCTGCATTTGCGATTTCCTCGTTAACAAAATTTCTGGTGTCTGTGTTATTTATTTTCCACATTATATTTGTTTATATAATTGAAATATCACAGGTTGTGCATAAGTTCAATCAATTGTGAATCCAACCTTTGGTTGTTGATTAAATTGATTGACACTTGGATATTGGTTTTTGATACCGTCCAAGTTATTTCTCTTATTCAATCGGGCTCGCAAATTCCTATTTGTTTGATTGCAGATTGAATTGAGAAATTGAGATATAACTCTTTGATATACTTTTCTTAAGATTGAGTCTGACTGTCTAGTTGATTCTCTTGAAAGTATATTGGAGATAGTCCATACAAATTACTAAGCCAAATATTGGGTGTGGTTATTAGACGCCCGCTTTTTCAATTGGTATCAGAGCAGGCAAACACTTTCTGACTTCGTTTTTGAGGTTCAGGATGTTACAAATTTAGAAAGTTTCACTATAGTATTCAATGGTTTGATTATAGATTCCAAGATATCGGCAAATGTTAGAACTAAATACTACGAGCTCTGCCGCAGTCGGAAAACTTATCTTCATAAACATCTTATACAAGGGCTGAAAAGTAAATTAGTTGCAGGTATGATTTGTGAAATAGTCAATATTGATGATTCCATCAGGGAAAGTTAGCTTAGTACTCCTAGGAATGAATATAAAGCATGGAAGAAGAGCTTAATTAGTTTTAAACATCTAGGAATGAACGTTGAGTTCTTACTTTCTCGGCTAGACATACTTCTGAAACTTGCCTTGGAATCAGAACACTCGCTCGATTATAGTGAACATAAAGTATATTCTCTTCTAAATTATCCTAATATTACTTACTCATTTGTTTTTTTGCTGATGATTCCCTTTTATTCTGTAAAGCTATTGTCAAAGACTTCCTAATTATCAAAAATTATCTACATAAGTATTGCCTAGCTCCTGGGCAAGAAATAAACTTTGACAAGTCTGGTATTCTATTCAGTAAAAAAATCCCAGAATCTTTGGAAAAACACCTTTCTGACTAAATATCCATATTCGGGACTTAAGTGAATAATATCTTGGTACCCATTGCTTTTCCAGCTTCTAAAATTCAAACTCATATGAGTATTTTTCAATCTGTTGATGCTTGAATTTCTTCTTGGTTTCATAGACTTCTTTCTCAGGCTCCTAGAACTACTCTAGTTAAAAATGTTGGTCAGGCTATCCCTATATATCAGTTCTTTTCATATTCCTAAGTATCTCTATAGAAAAATGGATTCTCACGTATGCAAGTTCCATCTTCTTGGCTTGGACATTCTTGTGTTCACCTAAGTCTGAAGGAGGCCTAGGTTTGAGGAGAACTGAATTAAATAATCTTGATATGCTAGCTAGGCCTGTCAATAAATGTCCAATATCCGAAATTCGTTTCGAGTATTCGGGATCCTATAGGATTTTATCCGTTTTATCAGATATCGGATATACGATACGGATATTTATCGGATATTTCTTCCTTAACCTATCGGAATCAGATTAGGCTCTATCCGTTTGGTTAATATCTGATAGACATGGATTTATTTGTGATTTACCCTAACCATATTTGTGATTTACCCTAATATCCGATATAAAATGTTTGAAAAATTGAACTTAAATTTCAATTATGAACATGTTTTAAAGGGTTTTTAACATTTTTTTTCAGAATCGGATATTATCGGATAAATATCCGATATCTGATAGATTAGCCTATCGGAATCGAAATCTGATTTTGATATCCTATAGGATGTTATCGGGTATCGAATATCCGATAGTGCTTAACCTGTCGGATATCGGATTTCTAAATATCCGATGGATATTCTTCCATTGACAGGCCTAATGCTAGCTAGGAATGCTTGGAAAATTCTTGAAAATCCTGATTGTTTACTTGATGTTACTCTTAAAGCTAGATATTTTCCTCATACTGATTTCTTGAATGCTAAATTCACTACTGTATGTTCTTGTACCTGGAGATGTCTTCATACTATAAAATAACTAATCAAGCCTTTCATCTCTTGGATTGTTGGAGATGGTCGATTTATTGATCCTTGGTGTGATAAATGGATACCGAATTTGGGATCTGCCACCCCTAACCCCCTGGTTCCCCCTGACCCCCAGTGTGAAAGTTGCTTATTTTATCAATCAAGATGATAGAACTTGGAATGAGAGTAGACTTAACACCCAATTTGATAATGCTTCTGTTAAGAAGATTATCACCATTCCCTTAAGCCAGATATACACTCCTGATATGAAGGCTTGGGAGATTTCAAAGACTGGCATATTTTCCTCAAAATCTTCCTATTTGGGATTAAGAGGGTTGAGACCCTCCCCAAATAGTAATCTTTGGAAGTTTATTTGGAAAATTTGTATCCCCCATACGATTCAACTTCTTCTCTGAAAAGTTGTTAGGAATGCTCTTCCTTCTAGAAAAATCCTTAATACTAGAATACCTATGGCCTTTGTGGAGTGTCTTTGGTGCTCTGACCCCCATGAGTCTGTTATACATACTCTTGTCATTTTCCCTTTTGGTAGCCATGTTTGGTTTCTCAGTCCTTTATGTCTTATTACTTTATTTTTTCAAAGTATGTCTTTTACTGATTGGTTGTTGTATTGGTTTGTGGATTCTATTTCTAAACTTCCTGAGAAGAGTCAATGTTTGGTTGTTGTTATTCTGTGGTCTATCTAGAGCAGTGGGAATATCCTGATCTTTAATAATAAGAAAGATTCACATTATATGGTCCTTAAGCTAGAACTATGTTACTCTTTAGAAAACCTAATCACTAGATACATAATAGCATTATAATCAGTTAATATGCCTCCCCCGGTCGGTTGGATAAAGTGTAATGCTAATGGAGCTTTTGATGATATTTCTTTGAACAACGGTGCATGATATGTGATGAGAGATCACTTGAATAAAACATCCTTTTGTGCTGCGTTAGTTTTTGATGTGCCGTCAGCAGCAGAAGCTGAAGCTAGGGTTATATGGGCAATTCAAAAGGAATATGAGGAATTGAAGCTATCTCTAATCATTGTTGAAAGTGATGCAAAGTTTCTAATTGATCAATTTACTATTGGTGTTTTTTATAGTGATCAATGCACGAACGCAATCATAAAGATATTTTTTATTTCTCTTCACAATTGTCGGCTTGTATTTTTAATTTTCAACTATGACTATGTAATGTGGTAGCTTATACACTAGCTCAATAGCCGAAGAGTAACTCTTGTTCTATGTTTTGGTTTGTATCTCCTATTTGGATTTTGCCAACTGTTGAGGAGGATCTATAGCCTTTTCTAAGGCCTTCGTCTACAAAAATTTGGAAGAAAAAAAAACGAAAACGAAGTTCAGACTATATGTATAAAGAGGATTTAGTATACATTAAACTTATCTTTCAGTATACATTAAACTTCTCTTAATCTTCGGATCAAGTAGGTTGAAGGTCCAATTTCCAATAAATCATTGACCATGTTCCATCTGAGGTGTTAATTATAATCCGCTGGTTATGAAAAATCTTTTCGACAAATCCCAACTTACTTCTTTGCACTTATTGTAATTGTAATTCCTCTCACCCAGATAACCTTGTTATTCTTTGAGTGTAAGAAAAAATATAAATTATCAGATGAATTGATATATCAAGGATCGGTGATTATTTTAGAAATATCTTTTTCTTTACAGATTCCGATGATGAAAAAGATAAACTTACCAGCATTTGGTGTTTCTACTTCAACTGTTGATGTTTGATTCTCCTTGTCCATATCGACTATTATTAATCCTGACTTGTTTGGATAAGAATAATACCAGAGTTTTGATGAGTTTTTTTTTTATTGAAATTGAGTAAAATAACTGAGTTCTCATACCATAATAGAATTGTATATATAATTTGAGTACAAATTGCTGGCCTCACATTGAAAGTTAGGCCAAAAGCTTGAATTTTAGAGCTCCTGACCCCCTACCAATAGAAATTGAGGATTTTGAAATATCTTCGGTGGTTTTTTTGGCCGCACACGAAATGGGTGAGCAAACTTACATATAATATTCACGGACTTCAAGCCCTTCTTTTCAAACCCTAACTTATGAGTATTTCGTGAGCAAACTTACATATAATATTCGCGGACTTCAAGCCCTTCTTTTCAAACACTAACTTATGAGTTTCTCTTCCACCGCATCCTCTATATCCTCTACTTTTAATGCCTCAGGTGATAATACAGGATCGAGAATCAAAAGTGCATCATAGAGGTTCCAGTATTCCTACCCTACCCTTTTGAATTATTTTTGTTTGTTTTGTTTGATTTTCAAAATAATCTTCGTGACCTTTAGATCGTGTCTTATAACCTGAACCGTGAAACATATACATGACAAGAAACTGTGTTTGCTCATTTTCTATTAATTAAATGGTTGTCTTTTGGAGCTGAAGCTCTACCAGTTTGAATCATCAGGTGAGATTTGTTAATAATACCAGCGAGATAGACTCTTCTTTTATATAGTCATGAAAAAAAATACCTTAATGATTTTATTTTCTGATTTACGGTTGTTGATTTTTGATTCGTCTCACTGTGTTTTACTTTTGCAGGTGAGGATCATTCTACGAACCAAATGGGAAGAAGGGTTTGATCCTTATCTATGTTCTATTACTTTGCTATCGAATTAGGGTTTCTAATTAAATGGGGTTTTGGGCTCTTGGAATGGTTTTTGGTTATTGATTTTATTTAGATGTCATTGTTTCTTAACTTTTCAGGCGAGGATTAATCTCTAAATCAAGATCTTAGAAATGTGGTTGTGAAAGAGGTAGATCCCTGATAATTACCATCAATACAAAACAAAAAAAGGTGAATAACTATTAAGGGACATAGATGGTTTACATATTAAAACTATGCATGCATTATTCCTTGGGCACTTGATTTTCTCAAAAACAAAATAGAATTTCAAATAGATCCAAATTATGGTCAAGGAGGTGGGCAGGGACAACAAAAACAATTTCAAGGTCTTACACAAGCTTACAAAGAAAAGTTACATAAACATTATGGTTTCAAGGAGTATTACAGGCAATAGAGCTGAAGATGAGGCCATAGAAGCAAACCGAGAAAGAGCGAGAAAGGGAAAAACACTGTCTTCTAAGTAATAACCACCTTCTAGAAAGCAAGAAAGCGAGAAACAGTCCTGCAATACCTTCTTGGATCTCTTGCACTGTACCTGTTTGAAACCACATGCTGTCCTGCAGTACTAAGTAATAACCACCTGTTCTTTCATACAAAACTGAAAGCCCGAATTACGTCTCTTTTATTCGTTGTGGAATACAAAGTTTGCAGAGAAAGAGATGAACTGGTGTACTAAGAAAGCCACCAGTCGTCTCAAGCGCTAAAGTATGTAAAATCTTAAATAATTATCTTCTGATATTTTGTATTCAATTAATTTCTTTTGTTTGTGATTTGTTAATTTTCTCTTTTGTGTTTTGCTTGCAGTTTGCAGGGTTGTTCTCTGATGTCCAACCAGAAATTTGTAGAAGCTTTGAAGATAGTTTAGCCATGGCAGTAACTATTTTGCTGAATCTAAGTCATTTGTTTGAATAATAGCTGATTTGAAGTAGTTGTGCAGGTTGAGCAGGCTTGGTACCAGCGGGCTGACTGTTTGTATTACCGGCAATAAGAATATCTCTATCTCTTTTAATTAATATGGATCTGCCTGAATTTTTGATTTGTGAATACTTGGTGCTCAAGGAACGTTTGTGAATTCCCATGCCTATATTTGTTTCTTTCGATCATCATTGGATTATAAATTTTGTTAACTTTCTTATGTTTCGAAATTGATGGACCAAGGTATCATCGCTGGATAGTCTACTTACTCTGAACACTGTGCAATAGTCATATTGTTCTCATCAGCTAACTTGGCGCTCATTATCCCGTTATACCGTTTTGTATGTTTAATAAACACACATTACTAATAGCCCTTCGCCTAATCTGTTGCTAACATGATAAATTTCTCCTTTTATACTTGATATTAGTCAGATATCTTTGGAGAAATAGTGGCATAATGACGCCTCCAGTAACAGATTAAATCTTGAATCCATGATGTTGTCTTTTCCCTGACAGCTCAGGCTACATTAATTATGTATTGCTCCATGTTAACAGCCTCTGTCTATGATTTAGTTTTTCAGGACGTTGCTTTTGATAATTCCAATTGAAGGTCTTTCTGATCATTATTAACAATCTCTATATATATTTACTTAAGCTACTTCTCAAGGGATATGTTTTGTTTTCATATGTTATAATGTGGGTACAAATAAATATGATTTTTAAAAATATGTTGTTGCAATATGAATCTCAATTGGACATTAAATTGTTATTTTTCAAGCAAAACTGTTTCAGGGACGTATGGATTCTGAGATGGATAAAGTAAGAAGTAAAGTATCAGTTTCATTTCTTTGTGCTCAGACTTTATGAATACTTTTTTGCGCCCACAGATAGGCCTACTTTAGTTGATGCGTTTCTATTTGCTTAATTTTAAGTCCTCATTATACTGAAATCTCCAAAGGTCTTTAATTCATGCTTGCAAAGAAAACAAGGGTTATTAACATCCAGGTAATGATTAAATTAATTTTCCAAAATTTGGATTACAGTACGAGACATCATTAAAGGGTCAGAGAAATAGAAGGCCAAGAAACTGTTGGCTTTTTTTTTTGCCTCAGATGGAGTGATGTGGCATAGACATTGAGCCTCATGATAATTTGGTTTAGGTAAGCTTATACCATGCGAGATGAACTAGGTCATGAGCGATTTTTCCTTGTAAAATGAACATCTCTTCTCATGCTTCACAAATAAATTGATTAAAGGGACAAATTTGTTGCTTTATCCAATGACGGAATACACCTGTATGTGGAGATTGCAGATAAGAGGTGATAATGGAGCTTCTTTCTTCTTTTTGTTTATTCATCGCTTCTCAAGTGACTCATTTTTTGGTGTATAATATAAAATGAGCTTTAGAGAAAATTGGAGGCTACGTTGGTAAGGGTTTCCACGAAAACTTTTACACTGCTCTCATTTGTGGGCTTAGAGAATAAGGTGTACTTGAAGTAAATACACGTACAGGGGTCTATAATTGGGATAATTTATTGTAGTTCAATACTTGGTTTCGATACTAATGTCTAATTGTTGCGGTTCTTTCTTCTCTATTGTCGCACAATATTTTCTTCTTATGACGACTTATTTCTTTATTTTTATTTTTGTTGTGAGGTTGTGAAGAAGCAGAATAAAAGCAGAGATCATCTTCATTCGGTGGTAGAACAAGATTACTTTTTAGCCTATTTCAGAACTCATATCGCCTTTTCACCTCCCAATGCAATTTGTTATCTCTAATGATTTTTATTTTTATTTTTATTTTTTTTGGGGTATGAAAAAAAGCATGAATTTGTGGATCTATTGAATGCTATTGTTTTATGCAGCTTTATCAGATGGGTAGTGTTTTCCTGTGTTTTAAGTAAATGTAAAATTTATATGTAAAAGTAGATAATGAAGTTAAAATTGCAAATCTCAAAACAGCCAATGAACTTGAGTACATTCGAGTCCCTGAGAAGCATATGATAAGATTATCACTTTTAGGCTTTAGCACTAGCAGTACAGTGGTAATTCGCTTCAGGTCTCTCTCTTTTTCTTTGATCCCGGTAAATTGGTTTGTAAATTATGTATTCATTCACTGGAAATAGGTACGTTTTGCATCCAAATCTCACAAGCATTTTGAAGAAAGGCTTGGGTACAATCATGTTTTGGGATAGCCAGATATATAAGCCCCAACGATAGATACTTAATCCCGTGCAACGAACGGGCAAGATACTAGTTAGATGAATGTTGGGATGGGGCTGGGTTACTTTTAATCCTAAGCGATCATGAATAACTAAGAAAAGAAACGACAATATATCCGACACGGATATGTTGCTGGTGGAGAAAGATTTTCCTAAATATATCTTTCTATTGATCATCAAAGCCTTTTATCTCTTCACTGTTTGTACTCTACTATTGCACGTACATGTTATGTGCATTTTATGAGCAGTTATAATGCACCTACCGAGACAAAGTCGCATTCGCAACTTGTCCCGAAGCTTGTGGTGTGAGACCCCCATTTTGTCAAGTTCATTTACATCCCTAAGAGGCGGGAAGTGTAGTAACCACTCTGCCAAAGGGTCCATGACACCGTGTACCGGCGTCCTTAGCCGCCTTATAGCACGTGTTCATTTTGTTGGTGGTATATTACAAAATCGGAACCAAACAGGTTACACCACCCTAGCACAAAAGATAAACGTATTAGTTTTGGCGGTGATTAGTCAATTCATTTGCCTCACAAATCATATAACCTTTATATTAGAGGGGCTTTAAATCTAATTCATTGGACCCATTCACCACTTACATTACATTACATCCCATGTTTTCTCATCAAAAAGATCACTGGAATCTGATCTTCCTCTATTAAACAACAAAGTGTTTACAGCACATTTTGTTATCAACCTCATCAACCTAACACACCTCTAATCTTTTGTTATCTTCGAACTAATAATTCAATTTTTCGCCTAATTATCAACTAACACTAATCAACTTTCACCCACTCAACTAATCCATCCGATCTCCGGTCCCTACTACTTAAACCGTCGATACGACACGACACGACGAGCGTTCGCCCTCGCTTAGTGAATCCGATCCTCGTCCCTACTACGGATTCGACCGACGAACAAACGACAATTAGTACTGAGAATTGATTGCAGTATTGCACCACCCCATGCTCAATGTTCATTGCTCATAGGAAAAAAAACAATGCTTGTGTTGAGTCATTTTCAGAATTTGCATACATGAACCCATCTATTCTCGAATACACTCCATCGGAACAAAAAATCAAGTCATTTTCTTCTTTCTCTCAATCCAGCTGCATTCATTTTGTTACTCACTATTTTGCATCTACTCAAAAACAGTTGCAAATATAATACTACTACTATTAGTTACTTGGTACTTTTTGCAACATTAAAAAACGCAATCCACATTAGAAACGCGGATTCATAAAACAAACCAACCAATGTTGGGCATGTCCATCATACAGACGACATTGAAATTTGAAACTGTTCTTTTCACTTGGAAATTTACTTGTAGTTTAACTCAAAGTTTTAACTTAAGTTTGACCTACTTAATCTCAATATATTATTATACTTTCCTAAGTGTGAACAAATGACATTAGACCCACACATGTACAAAAGTGAATCAAATCCCTTAAAGCCATGGAAAAGGAGAATGTAGTTTGTCTTATTGCAAAATCATACACATGGCCGAGAGGTGAAAGGAGGGCCAAAGACGAGCAAGTCAAGATATATAATCTCTTCTTCTTCTTCTTGTAAAACAAAAGGACAGGCAACAAGAATAATACAAAGGGACCTTAGTTGTCTCCAAATTTTAACAGATAATAAGTTAAAAGGAGAATGTGAAGAAGAAAGAGAAGAAGAAGAATTTTCAAAAAGGGTTAACTTAGGGGAACATTACACCTTGGAACTTTTTTATGCATAATAATACTAAATGATGAGACAAAGCATGCACCATTTTTGTTAGTTTTCACTCTCAACTCATGTCACAACACCAACTCCACAACAACAAGAACAGACCCTTGTTTCTAAGTTATTTCCTTCAACAAAATCAGCTATAATTAATCACTTTTTAACTCAAATTATTGAATGTTAAAGTGTGCTTCTTCATCTTATAAAGACATAGGCCTGCTTTATGAGGGAGACAGAGAACAGTAAACAGGGTGGAAGGACAGAAGAGGTGAGAGAGAGAGAGAGAGGAGTAAGTGACAGAGAGGGAGAGATAGAGATTTTTTTTGACAACCTCATCTAAAAAATCCAGCTTGCTACTACTACTCTCTGAAGAAAAGAATCCAGTTAGGTTCTCTGCACAGTGTTAGATACCAAAAAAAAAAAGAAAAAAAGCTGCATAATTTTTTTTTTATTATGACAAGACAGAGAATTAAAGAAGTGAAAGACAAATAAAGAGAGAGTAGTGAAAGAAAAGGAAAACTTGTTGTAGTACTACTACTACTGAGTGAGTCTGAGAGGGAAAAGAAAGAAAGAATGACACTGTCTTCCGTGAGGGAGAGAGTTTGCTAGTATTTAAGAGTATGGGTGTCTTATAATCTATCCAGTTTGTGGAGTGGGCTTATCTGTTTCAATTGCAGCATTAAAAGGATTTTACTACTGCAACTTTATATTTATGACAGCCAAAAAAATGCAGAATTGAAGATTGATAGGATTTTTTCCTGCTTTTTTTTTTTCTTCCAGGTCGTAAGGATATAATGAGCAGCAGGTGAGAGCCATCTATATCTTCTATTCAAACCCTCTTTGATATCTTATTCTTTTTGTGAGAAATGGGTGTCTTCTGCTGCTCTCTCTCTCGCTTTACATAAAAAGCTGAACTTTGAGATAGAGAAAATTAATGGTGGTAGTGCTAGTATTTCCAGGTGGTCTATTCAATAGAGCATATGATGTGGTTTGAGTGAGAGAGATGGGTCTCTTAGTTATTTGTGTAAAAAAGCTGCCTTTTGGTTGAAAGTTGGTCAGTATCATAAAGTTAAAGACTTTTTGTGGGTTGGGATTAGATTTCCTCTCTCAGCTTAAGAATTTGTTATTTTTACTAGATCTTTGCTTTCTTATTTAAGACACTACACTTCTGCTGTTTCTATCTCGTTTGGTGTAACTTCTTTACACACTTCTTCTTCTTTCTTCTTTTTCTTCTTCTTCTTCTTCTAAATGGATCATTCCTCCCAAAATATCTATGGATACACAGAAGAATGCAGCAGTAGTGAATCAGGGTGGACTATGTATATAGCTTCACCAATGAATAATGATGGTAGTAATGTCACTACTGGTGATGGTGGTGGTTATCATAGTGATGAGCATAGAAATATTAAGAAAAAGTTGAAGAACAACTATGATGATAGCGATGATTCGATGAATTCCGATGCGTCTTCCGGTCCGAATCATCGATACAGCGTTGATGGTGGTACTAGTCATTACAGGAAAGACAATGGGAATAACAAGTTCTATTCATTCAAGAAGAAAACACCTAGTATGGAGAAGAAAAGAGAAGGGACTAAAGTTGATAAGAAAATTGAAGAACCGGTTATGTTGTTTAATCCTCCTGCTGCTTCTGTTCCTACTAGTACCACCAAGTCAAGAAAACTCAAATGGTTTGGCAAAGGTAAATAAAAAACATGTCTATTATATGTCTTCTTCCAAGTTTGATTCTCTGATAGTAGTAGTTTCTGTTCTTTTGTTCTTTAAAGGATCAACAGTAGATTATAAAAGCTTCTTACCAAGTTTTTTATTTGTTGTTGTTGTTGTAATCTTCAATATAATAGTCAGATTAGATAGACAAGAAACTGTGTTGTCTCCATTGTTTTTCTAGTGTGGGTGTGTATGGGTAATTATGTTTTTACTTTTTAGAGCTCTCAAACAGTTAAACTTAACAAGGCAATCAATTCGACAAGATAAAATCAGCAAATATCATGTGTTTCATATACCTGTAACCACCTATGGGAAAAAGATTGTGGAGAGTTCATTGATGAAAGCTACAATGAACTCAAAAAGGGTGACAAGATTTTCTAAGTTATAAATGCACAACAGGAAGTTTTATGACTAAGAACATTCTTGTTCATTACCAGGGTTCCTGAAGCAGAAATAAAAAAAAATGAGATCACAAGCTGTCTGCACAGAATGGGAATGGTGATACTGGATGCTGTAACTATTGAGTATGCACAAGTCTGGGACTGTCTCTACTTATCAAAGAATACTGACTAACACTGCTTACCCTCAAAAAGAGTTTTGGTCTGTGAAGAAATCAGTCAGCATGTTGCAAACTGTTAGGAAGCTTCTGCTAACAGGATTTCCAAGTGAAACTAGTTTTACTGACAACTGATATACTAATCATCTGAACAAGAACCAGCTTAATCAAATGCAACAAGTCCAGTTCAAGGTGTTATCACCTTGATTTTGATTCAAACAAGTAATACTATCTTCTGCTGCATTTGATTCTATGTAGTGACGTAGGTATTTTGAAGGCAGGATGTCGCATAAATCTAGCAGCTCTATGTATGATGCTGGAACAGACAAACAGTATGAGGACATTCTAGTATGAATCTTTAACAGAGTTGGATTTTTTACTATTAGCTACTACTAGAGACCACTAAGATTAAAACCAATGGAGTACAAATGCACAATAAGTTGGATGCAGACAAAAAAACTAGGTTTGAGAAATGAATAGCCTGGAGAAGACGACAAAACAGGGGGGTCCTCGAACCCCGTACAATATTGGTAGGGCAGGCAACATGCAATGTCTGTGTGCTTTCAGAATCATGAAGTGCAAAGTTGAGGTTCAAAACTCCACAGAATATTATTGAACATAATGTTTTCAAACGATAGTAACTACTTACTGGTGATTTAGATCAACATTTTAGGAGAGCCATACAACTTATATCCGACAGTCTAGTAATATAAGATTGACTGAATGATTCTATGCTACATATAATGAAATGTGCAACACCAACAATATATAGATATGGAACAGCTTTGAATGGGAAGAGATTAGAAACTTAATACATAATCAATATGGTAGCAGTTCTGCAAATGAACAGTCATAACACGAAAGAAACACAAACAAACAGCTTGAAAAACTTGACAAATCTTATCTGGATAAACCAAATCTCCAAAAACATTATTAGACTAATCATGAATTACTCAATTGAGGACCATAGAGAGACAAAGCCTCAGATCTTTGACTGTTGAGCAATCTTGAACCACTCAGTATGGAAGGATCCTTCCATATCAGTCCTTTCATAAGTGTGAGCTCCAAAATAATCTCTTTGGGCCTGGACCAAATTCGCAGGCAACCTATCCCTCCTGTAAGTGTCAAAATAAGCTAAACTAGTGGACATACCCGGGGTGCTGATACCTGAGTTGATGGCAAGACAAACAACTCGGCGCCAAGCAGCTTGACGCTCAATGATCTCCTTTGCGAACTCTGGGTCAACGAGAAGGTTTGCGAGATCAGCATTCCTGTCGTAGGCCTTCTTGATACGATCCAAGAACACGGCACGGATAATGCAACCTCCCTTCCAAATCCTAGCTAGCTCACCCAATTTCAAGCCCCACCCCTTTTCGATGCTCTTAGCGCGAATAAGATTCATCCCCTGTGCATAACTACATATTTTTGATGCATATAGAGCTTGTCTTACGTCATCAATCAACTTCTTTTTATCCACAGCTTGATCAGTTAAGATGTCACCAAATCCAGCGGATTTGAAAACTTTAGCAGCTTCTACTCTTTCTTCCTTTAACCCACTAAGGAACCTTGCATCCAATGAAGAGGCTATAGTTGGAGCTGCAATTGATAAATCTGCAGCTTGTTGAACGGTCCATTTACCAGTACCTTTCATGCCAGTTTTGTCCAAAACCTTGTCAACCAAATGGCCATCTGCTTTATCATCCTTAATTCCAAAAATATCCGCAGTGATCTCAACCAAAAAACTAAGAAGCTCCCCTTTGTTCCAGTCCAGGAAAACTTGGTGTAACTCCTCATTTGAAAGTTTCCCGACTGATTTTAGTACATCGTACGCCTCGGCAATTAGTTGCATATCACCATATTCAATTCCATTGTGAACCATCTTCACGAAATTTCCTGATCCTCCTTCACCTATGTAAGTAACACATGGACCACTATCGGGAACCTGAGCTGCTACTTTAAGAAGAATGTCTTCTATATTTTTGTATGCCTGTAAGGATCCTCCGGGCATCATAGAGGGACCACGTCGAGCACCCTCTTCACCACCTGAAACTCCCATACCAAGATATAAAAGACCCAATTCAGCCATTTCTTTCTCCCTCCTCTCGGTGTTTTCGTACCATTCATTACCCCCATCAATAATACAATCACCTTTCTCTAAGTAGACAGAAAGAGTTTTGATGGTTTGATCAACTGGAGCGCCAGCCTTAACAAGCATGATCACAACACGAGGCTTCTGGATCGACTGAATAAATGATTCGGGATCATGGAAACCGTATAGAGGAAGGTCTCCTTCTTGTTTGGCACGTTCAACAGTTTCGTCAACTTTGGAGGTTGTCCTGTTGTAAACAGAAATTGGAAAGCCTTTGTCTGCGATGTTGAGGGCGAGATTTTGGCCCATAACAGCTAATCCAGCAAGACCTATTCTAGTGAGTGGTGGAGCCATTTTTATCACCTGTCGTCAAGAGTATCAAAGCATAAGCTACAAAATTTAACTAGAATGCAAATCAGCACTCAGAAAATCTATTGAAAACAGAAGTCAGTAAATCATAGAGAAAGAACAAACTCTAAGATCTTACACAACCTAACATGAGATGTGATCAACCTCACAAGTACTAACCACACAAATCAGCAGCTTTTAGGTCAAAATTTAACTCAATTGCAGAAAGATCTCAAGGAAAATTTCTTATGCGGGTTGGTGAAAAAAATATTACCAAGAGATTTGGGGAAAATTATGGATCTAAACTCTTTCAAGTTAATGAACCAGATTTTTTTAACATGAATCAAAACTTCATACAAGGTATACTAATGGCATCGATCATTTGTGTTCTTAACAGAATCAAATCTACTAAGTATGATCAACAGGATTTAAAACTTTCATACCAGCAAGATAATTGTAATTGCAATGAAGAAATCAGAAACATTTTTACAGGAAAAATTAACAACCGTCAGATTAACGAACGAGAAAGAAATCAAACCTGTAGAAAATTGCTTGAGTTGTGAAATTTGGTTGAAATGGAAACAATCTAAGATCTGAGTTTATATTAAAAATTTGGCAGGAAATTTTGATCTTTATATAAGAAGGTGATATGGAACGAATCTGAAAGAGAGAGAGCTGAAAAGATATTTTTTTATTTTGGACTCGTTTTTCACCAACCAACAACTGAGTGGGGAATTCAGTATTTGACACAAGATTAAATAGGAGACGCTGTTTGTTTGGTTTCTTTATAGGTCAAAATTGGGCAACTTTCATTATGACCACAGTTTCTATTTTTCACAACTAATCGGCAACCAACAAGGAATTCAAGTATATTTCTTCTTTCACACAAAGAAGCTGCAGATTTCATGCCGTATATTAACATTTTATATTCCAGAAGGATTTCGTTGGATGTTTTTCATTATCCCCGGCGCACACCCAGACTGACAGTTCCTTTGGTGTCCGCTCTCAGATTTAGACAAACATGCCTAAAGGTTAAATTGTAGAAACACGAAAAAGAGGCTACTGTCAACACAGCAGATATTAAATAGACGTGTACACTTTACTCGTACTTCATATTTTGACGCATCACCTCTAGAACATTCTAGATTACATTTGCTGCTTTGCCACCCTTGCTAAACAAGTATTTACAAGTTTGAGATGCATAAGAGGGGACTACCAGTCTCCCGCAGACTGGACTACTGGAGTGTCTGGTAGCTCGAAATAGCAGAATGACATAGCGTATGAATATATGAATACCGATTTTGGAAGAGCATATCCGATATGATATGAGAGACTTTAAGAAATTAGTTGGAGGCTTCTTAAAGTTGGTAGGTGAAACAAAATGATGCAACTTCTGACCTTAGTGTTACTCGACATTCCACCTACACCCAATATGGCCGCCACGCCAACACGTTAATTTTGATATCATTGGATCCCTTGCTAGTTGAATCCGCCTATCCAACAGCCATATAACATTCAACCAATGCAAGACATTTTTGGGTGCGTGAAATATTTTTAAGAGAAATTGGCTATTTTTACATTCTCGTCCATTTAAACAGTATCAAATTTTACATGTCTTTTTCATCTAGGAATTGTCGATATTGGATTAATCGACCAATTTTGTGTATTTTCGAGGAGTCGTCGGACGATTGGTAGAGCATCCACACTGCTATAAAATTTGTCATGTCAAATTATGATCGCAATCCAACAGGTGTGATTACATATGTGCAGTGGCGGAGCCAGACTTTGAGAATGAGGGGGACTAAAAAAAATTCTACACACACAAAGGGACTAAATATAAAAATCAGGGGGCTAAATGTAAAATATATTAGAAAATCAAGGGTAATTTTATGGTTTTGGTGATTTTATGGGGGGCTAGAGCCAGGATTAGTCAACCCTTGGCTCCGCCCCTGCATATGTGGGAAGTTCACCACCGAGCTTCCCAGAGATGGCAAGTCAGGATGGTAGCTGCTTAATAATGAAGTTCCAATTCTGTGTGCTAAATCCGTACACAATTGAAGTTCCAGTAGAAAAATGTCACTTATCTTCAAAATCTGTATTCCGTTGGAGAATGAATATGAGCTCATACTCACTTTGAGTTAAGTGCTCATGTATTTTTTATTTTTTTTTGGGTCAATCAGCAATTTCAATTTATTCAAATCAAAATGTGATTACATAATCGCTTACAAGAATAACAAAAACATCAAAATACAAGATAATAAGAACCCTAATACAAATGAAAATATCAATTACAAGTAAATCGCAAAGAGAAAGAGCCATATACCATAAAGATACCCAATTTTTGTAAATGTAGTAGGGAAGGATGATGGTATAATCCGAAATCGATTCCGACCATTTAATCTGATTTTTTTCTTCTTCAATAAGAGATACTCCTATAAGAAAGGGGTTATTTGCCCAAAATCTTGCAAACCCAAACGAACCCGAATGTCCTAAATCCCTTGGATTGAATATGGATTCTAAGCAATAATGTGTTAGATTGTCGATGTTCTCGAATCGAGAATAGCAAGTCACGAACAGCGATCAAGGTTTGAATAAATCGCCCTCAAAGCGAAGAGAAACTCACCCCAAATGGCGAAGAAAAATCGCTCCAAATAGTGAAGAAACATGTCAAATGACATCAAAAACAAAACAAAAATACTTTTATTCGATTAAAACTTAAAAAAGAAAAGAAATTTTGCTCGGATTTAGCAAGAAATTAATGAAGGTTAAAGGGTTATTTTCAAGAGAAGAGGAAAGGAGAAGAGAAAGAAAGAAAGAATTTACTCATGCATACTTTCAAAACCCCTAAAAGAACGTAATCACTTTGAAACGATTAAGGATTTATACACGAGGAAGTTGTTAAGTTGTTAACTCATTTTGAAGTTAATTATGATTCGACAACCAATCCAAAAATTCGTATGAAAATTCACACGCAAACCCTCTTTTTTTTTAAATCTTTTATCCGTGTCTAATTCATAAGCAAACCTTACGACGCATATTGTGTTTGTTTTATCTTTTCACGAGGAAGTTTTACAAATTTCCCGTTGTGTTTGTTTCGAGAAGAGAAGAAAATTTTGTTATTCCAAATTAAGCAATTTAAATGATTATTTCAGCGACTCCTATTGTGGATGCTCTTGTATTGTCCTTAATATGTTTTTGCATGGTTAGAGTGTTAGCCGAAAAGTCCCAACTTTACTTGAACTAGATTAATTATTTAAAAAGAATTGGAATATCAATTTTTTGTATTTCTTAGTCACTTCTTCTTTTTCTTTTTTGACCGATAAATGTTATCTTTAAAAATACGCATCTTTCTTTAGGTAAGAAATCAATGTTGATAAGTCCGACATTTTGTAAGAAAATTCCTCCTCAAGTTAACTCAGTTATCATCCATACTTAATATTCATAATCATGATCCAGTGATAAGTATCTTGGTACTCATATTACTTTTTAGAAGTCTAAGATCAAAATGCACATGAGCACTTTGTAACCCGTTAACACTAGAATTACCTCCTGGTTTAATAAACTGTTATCTCAAGCTGTTAGAACTTTTTTCGTCAAGCATGTTGGTTAGACCATTATCATTTATCAGATGGTTGATTTTCTAATCCCCAAGCATATTTGCATGTAAAAGAATTCTTATTTATACAAATTTTAGTGGGGAGAAACTTAGGACTCCAAGGATAGAAAACTTCACCTGTTTGGATGGGATGCTCTCTGATCCCCTAAATCAGAAGGAGGGTTAGGTTGTAGAAAAATTGATCTGAACAATCAGTTATGCCTGCTAGAAACGCCTGAAATTTTAGTAGAATAACTTGATTTTCTTTTTGGCAGTGTTTTAAAAACTATATATTTTCCTAATCCTGATTTTCTTAATGCTAGATATTTGTTATTGGACCTGAAACGCCTTTATACCATTAAGGAACTCATCATTAAGCCTTTTATTTTTTTGGTTTAGTGAGATTGACATTTTATTGATACATGGTGTGATGAGTGGATTCCTTCTTTGGGATCTGCCACTTCTGACCCTCACGTACCTTTAAATCATAATCTTAAGGTTTCCAACATCATTAACCATTACACCAAATCATGGGATATTACCGGCTGCAAATTCACTTTGGCAGTACTCCTCGTGGGATCGATTCCCTTAAGCCATATATGTACTCCTGACAGGGGAGATTTCAAAGAATTGCAGTCTGCCTATTTTGTTTTCAGATGTCTCAGACCTTCCCCATATATGAAAGTTTGGAGATACATTGGAAATTTAGTGCTCATCATCGTATTCAGTTATCTATGTGGAAGGATGCTAGAAATTTTATTCATGCTCGCATTGTTATTCAACCTAGGTTGCATGTTGCCTCAATTATATGTCTTAGATGCTAATTAGGTGATGAGGATATTGTGTATGCCTTAGTCATATGTACTTTTGCTAGTCAAGTTTGCTTTATTTTTCCTTATTGTACTCGTATTCTTTCCTTTTCCGATAAGGCTTTCCTCGATTGGTTAGATTTATGGTTGCTAGACCCTTTATCCTCTCTCTTTGATGAGCCTAGACCTTAATTTTCTAGTTATTCTCTGGTCTCTTTGGAGGAGTAGTAATAGCCTTATTTTTGGTGAAAAGGAAAAAACTCATGTTTCTGGGTTAGGTCGGGCTAGATCTATGTTTGTGTCTAAAACTCCTGACTTTCATCTCAGACCTTTTCAAGATGTCATTTGAGTAGATAAGTGGATGCCCTTACCTTATGCAGTGGATTAAATGCAATACTAATAATATTGTTGACTTATCTACTTTGGGTAATGATACATGGTTTGATATTATGTCAGTAAAGCTTTCTCTATCATTGTTTTTGAAGCCTTCTCTCCAGTAAAAGCTAAGATTCGTGCTATTTGAGTTGTGTTAGAAAAGGTAAAAGAATCATTCATATCATCATCAAAAGAGTCTCTAAAGATTTAAAGTTTGGCAGTGGGAAGCTTGGCTCAATTGCTCTTCATAGAAAATATAGTTTCTTCTGAATATTGAGGAGTTACCTTTGCTTTTAGGACACCTCGATCTAGAGGTATGACTCGCATTTGGTGTATGTGTCGTTTGTTTCATGTCATTAGAACTATTTATGATTCTTTTGTAATGTCGTGGAATCTCACTATTTTTTTTTCTTAATCATGGAATTTTATTGCCAAAAATGTCAAGTTACAAAAATAGCCAAGATAAGTTCAAGGCAACTCAAATACAAAAACCCTGATCAAAAAGCTCACTAAGGAATTAATGTACAACTATGTCATTAAAATATAAAGTATATATCATCTTCATTCTCCAACTTCCCTAGAAAGGAGGGTTTCTCTTCATAAAACTTCACCTCACCTCTATTTAGCAACACACCTTTCTTGGCCATCTTGTCTGCAGAGAAGTTTATCTCTCTGTAAGAATATCTGAATACTGGAATGAACTGTTTGATCTTATCCCATCTGTTTTGTACAATCCATGGAATTTTATCATTTAGGAAAGACACTAATACAACTTTTGAGTCCAGACTGAAGCATACCTGCATCAACTTTTTACTGACAGCTTATTCCCCTGTACTAATCAGATCCATTACTTCAGCCAAGTAATTTGTGGCAATCCCTAATCCAGTTGAAGCAGCACCAATATAATCACCACAACTATTTTTGTCTATGAACCCAAATCCTGCCTTCCCTGGATTCCCTTTAGATGCACCATTACAACATATAAGGATTTGATATTGAATAGGCCGTTTGAAAAAACATTGTTTCACTCTAGTACTGTGAGTTTGAATTCCTGTTATTCCAAACAATTGAAGTATTTGAAGCTCATACATGGTACCCCATATTACTCATGTCATTCCAACACTTTATTCATTAGTAAATCTTATAATATTTTGTTTGAACTTCTCCACATTTGGTTGAACACCTCATATATTACAATGTTTCTTGTATGCCATAAATCCACTATAATATTGAATGTAGTTATACCACATCTCCTTTGTTGCAGTACTTTTTCCCTTGGCAAATTTTAAAATTTCACCAAAACTGGTTGGACTTGTGCACTAAAATATTCCACTCAGCCAACGCCATATCTGTTCACTAAACTCACAATCCCATAAAATGTGTCTCATTGTGTCATGATTGTTACCACAAAGATAACATTTAGATACTGTGAGAAATCCTTTCTTCCTAACTGTTTCCTCAGTTGCACAGGTACCTTTCAGAATTTTCCATATATTGGTAGATGTATAAGGATGAATGCAAGGATGCGATACCTGACGTGTCCAAGCCTCTACAGGATAGTGTTTCCTCACCATTTGAGCATCATTAGCCACTATAAAATTTCTAGTGAGTTCATTTGCCCATATTCTCTTATCTTTACCACCCCCCAAAACTGGCACTTCACTGAGATCAAAGTACTATAACATGTGTGCTGGGATTTTCCAGGTACCATTTTGAATTAACTCATTTACCTTCATGTCACAGTTTTGTAATATAAATTCATCCTCGGGATATCTTTTAATTAAAGTATAATCCTTTATACATTTATCTTTCCAAACTGAAACACTTCTCCCATCCCCGTGGAAGCTCGCTATTTATTAGGCTAATTGCATGAGATTTTTAGAGACAATTCAATTCAGGTAATCTCACATTATAGAGAAGGCAGCGCAATAGCAAATTTATTGGCTAATCGGGGAGCTTCCGCATGTTCGCAGTGGCGGGATGGACCTCCACATTTCGTCCGTTCAGCGTTGCGTAGTGACCGATAATTAGTTTCGTGTTTTATTTATTTTTGAAGCTTCATTTTCTTGTTTTTTTAAAGGTTTTTATCTAGTTTTTCTCTTCTGTTTTACACTATCTCCGTTCCTAAAAAATGAGTACTATCATTTTTTCATTTTAGCCTAAAAATAGGCCATAGTCTAAAAATAGGCCAAATTGAAAAACCAATAGTAACTCTTTTTAAGAACGGAGGGAGAATATATTTTGTCTTTTTCAATACAAAGCTTCTTCCGAGTTTTACTTATAAAATAAACGTTATTGAAATCATGTGTCCCAAATGCTACTAAAATTCACGTCATATCATCAGGCGCAAAATAAAATGGTTCCTCGATGCTAGGTGCACCTAGCCAAATTTGACAAATGCAAATCCAACTGGCAACTTTGGATAACAATTTGGCTCTTTTAGCTGTTTTCAACCAGGTGCTACCTTTCTCTCTCTTTTCTCTCATCTCTAGCTCCTTCTCAAAACCCTAAAAACCAACCACCACCATTAAAGCTTACTGCCCAGATCTAGTCCGTTTCGGGGTAGATCTGAGCAGGTTTCTCTACTTTTTCTTGTTTCCTAAGATAGCTAGTGGTTTAGGTTAGATTTGTTTTAGTTTTTGCTTCATTCTTCGTTATTTTTAGGAGATTTTATGGTGTTTTTGTGGGTTTTTTTCCTTTCTGTTCATGTCTTCTCCTTTATGGAGATTCTTTATGCGCCCTCATGGCATTTCTTTGTGATTTCAATGGAGATTTTGGGTGGAAGTCCAAATATGGTGATCAAGATTCAAGACTTTATTGGAAGGATTACTGGATACCAAATTTTAAACCTCCAATAGCTAAACTCAATATAGATACCACAAACCTAAATTATGTTAGTGATATGATGACTCATGATAAAGTCTGTGACAACCAAACTGTTAACATATTAAAACAGATCAAATTCCAACAAACAACAGAGAAGCTAATGTTATTTGGACTTTAAACCAAGACAAAAAAAAAATCTGTAAAATCTTTGTATAACAAACTTAAAAATAGCGAACCAAATGCTACTGACTGGGGAAAAATTTGGAACCTGAAAGCTTCTCCTTCTATAAGATTGTTCATGTGGAAAATAGCTAATTTAATCCTACCTAACAGTATGCGAGTAGTGGCTAAAATCCCAAATATAAATGCTATCTGCCAACTGTGCATCAATCATAATGAAACACTCTCACATTTGTTGTTATAATGTCATTTTTCTTCGCAAGTGTGAAACCATCCAAATTTTCAGATTGACTATGTTAAAAACAGAACCACTACTTGTCATGATTGGATAAATAGATGGTTTAGAGATAAAGAAAGAGACAATAGTTACATAGGTTGGGCAGAATTTTATAGCACCATAAACTGGCACATTTGGAAGGATCGCTGTGACAAAGGTTTTAAAAATAAAGATCAAAACAGTTGGCAAATTGCTAACACCATTGTAAAATATCTGAACTCTTCTAATTATATACATAATGTTAATTATAACATCAACCAAACCCCATATTATAATCTTCTGAATGAACCTGACCTCAAAATCACTCCCCTAAACTGTTGGCACTTACCAAGACACTTTAGATATCGAATTAGTATTGTTATGTCCATGTTACCTGAAATTTGTGACTCAGCTATTGCTTAACTCTGGTTGATGATACAGGCAACTACAAAGAAGCCAGGGGAAATTCTTCAGGCTGGAACTCTAGAGAACTGTTAGAACAAGAAGGAACTGAATCAGCATTTCAGTGGGCAATGGAGCTTTCAGGACATCACATCGAATTCCAAAGCGACTCTGAACCGATATTAAAGCTGTTGATTGAAATGTATGCAAAAGCTAGAGAGGAACGATTCAAAAATAGCAACCATTTTGAGACCCAGAAGTTTAAACTTTTTTATTTTAAAGTTGTATCTTTTAATCTGGTCACCAGACCAAACAACTTCTTAGCATCTAGTATTTCTAAAATGTGTAATCGAAGCATCATTAATTCCAGATGGGATGACGAAAACCTATCCTTTTTGATTCAGGAGTTCTCCATTAACCCTGATTATAACTGAATTTTTTACTATCCTACCTATATTATTTAAAGTATAAGTAGTGGTTTGTTCTATTTTCTTATAAAAAAAAGATTCAAGACTTTGGGAATATTACTCTCATATTTTTATAAGTAGATCTCTTTTTCAATAATAAGAAACCTTATCAAAATGGTTGGATTATAATCCTAAAACCATTCTTTCAATCTTCGGATTGCTTGGTACTCTTGTTGGTAGTTCGTTACTTCTCTTCACGGATTACTCTTTGTTAGTACCTTTTAGTTGTATTTCGATCTTGATATTCTTGAAGTCCATGTAATCTCTATTTTATCATGAATGAAGTTTATGAGATTTATCAGGAAATTTTTTTTTTGCTTTAACTGCAAGATCCACTATGCGTAAATACTTGTGCATATATAACAAATTTATTTTCTTGAGACATAAAATGAAAACCATATTTCCAATTGAAGGAAACCTAAACTAATCAATGTTATTTAAAACCAATGGTTATTTTGACTTTGGTGCCCATAAAATAGTATATTTTTACATTTGGTGCCTAACTTTGTCCAACTTTGAGTTTGGTACTCAGTCAACCGATTGACTTTGTTTGACCGCGTTGACCAACCACTTTACGGTTAAAATTGAGAAATGACCAACGAAAATATCTTTAACAAATCGATAATAACTACGCAAATGCAGTTATAATTTTAACCGATCTACTTGCAAATCTGGTGAGTCTTAACTCGTTATGTTTCGATTTTTGGATGAATTTCTAATTTCTATTTCAAAATCTGCTTTCCCTTGCCTCTAAACCTTTAGTTTTGATTCTGATTTTGTATGTTGTTTTAATCCCTAGTCTAGATCTAATGATTTCTTCCTTTACCTATTTTCTAAAATTATGAGATGCCCTCTTTAATCTATGATCTTTTCCTATTTGTTTAATCTCGTTCATTTTAATCACTATTTCTCTATTTTAATTTGTTAATCTTCCGGTTTTCCCAATTCCTTGAATCCGTTGATTTCGACTCTTAGTTTTCCCGCTGTTTTTTTTTTATATTTTATCTTTTCCTTTGATAATCTTTCTATGAGAGTTTATTAATCCCCCATTATCTCTTTTTCTGTGTTTCTTTTTTCAGGAATTTTCCCTTCTCACCTCCATTACCTGATTGGTAGGTGCTAGAGATTTAGCTCTGCTCTTCGGCGGCAGTGGAAGGTGCTTTAGTCTCTACATACAGGAAGCAGATTGGGTCAAAAAATTTACTTTCTTGTTTGAGATTTTGGTCGTTCAAACAAGATACTCTATTATCAAGGATGAATCACCAATTCTCACAGGTTATTATACTTATCACCCAAGTAATAATCATTACTTTGAACACATTTGGAATACAAGACCAGTCCAAGTTCAGTCTTCTACTTATCCACAAGTTTAATTATAATCCTTGCATGATGAACACTTGGCATTCGATTCAATTATTAGAGCAAGTTCATTACAAGTATAAGAAGAAATATAATTTGCCTATTACTCCTCATAAAGAGAAACACTACAAAATTTGTTCTGCGCCTCACTGTCATTCCTCCAAAAAACAACTTTTATTTATGACTTCTAGCAGCTCAGTTAGTAATTCGTCTGCACAACTTGCACAAAAATGCTATGTCACTCAAAAGACCACCATGCATGTTACATGTAAAGGAAAAAGAACTTCAGTTGAATCTTTTGCATTAGTTGGATGTATCTACCGTGAAGAAATTATTGTGACTAGAGGAGCTTTAAACTATGCTTTAAGAGATATTTAGGGAAATGATCGTAATCTTGTTATCATCAACACCAATCATAGAAATGTGTTCATCTTCAGAGCAGATACTTTTATCAGAGAATTCTTAGGGGAAAACCTCATTCTATCCAAGGTTATCTTATGGTGTTAATGCCATGGGAATTTCATATGAATGTGCACCAAGTGATTTTTCAGTTTGAGTTCTTCTTCATTGAATTCAGATTAAGAAGTGATTTGGACAGAGATAATATCCCTTATATGGTGGTTTCTCAAGCATGAGAGGTGATTCAAGTTTTCAACAAAGATAGGACTGGAGTTGTGAAAGCTAGAGTTAGACTAGATGTGAACCTTTCATTATGCAGAAAGGTGAAGCTTACTTTGGAGGATGGTGAGATTATAAAGGTGGCAATTCTTTTTATCTTGGCTTTCCCTCAGCAACATGCAGAACCTGTTATGTCCTTAATCATAGCCAGCTTTATTGTGGGATGGTTGCAAATCTTGCATGGATGAATGAACCAGTGCTCAATCTACAAGGTGTTGACCCTTTTAATGAAGAAAGAGGAATGATTCCAGAAGAAAACATGGATAATAATCAATATAAATTTGTGCAAGCTATTGTTAATGAAGATATGAATGTTCAAGGTGTTCAAGATGTTGAAGCTAATAGGATTGATCAGGTGCAACCTTTGGTTAGTGAGAATGATGTTATCTTGAATATGGTTGAGAATGAAAATGACCCTCCTAATTCTCCAGTGGCATCTCAAGTCTATGTTAACATCATGCATGGAAATTCTGAAGGAGAAAGAGGTGTTAAAAGAAGAAGAGATGAAAATGTGAATGAAGAAAAAGTGGATTTAGATACTCTTCATAGGGACATTAATGATGCTCTAGTCAAACTTGCTAAAGCAGTAACAACATAAGATAATGAAGCCCCAAAGGAGAAATGGGTTTATGCCAATGTTTTGGATGATTATATTACTGCTGGTGCAAATATTCAGAAGGGTGAAAGTTCTGATTATGCTGCCTTGCAACTCTATGATAGTTCTCCCACTGACATGAAACAAGACCAAATCCATGTTGCCAATCCTGGAGATACAGTTGCTGAAATTCTAGTCAATCCCAATCAAGTTAGTTTTTAAATATTTACCTTATTATTCTTTCTCTTACATACATATTATTCATCTGTATTTGATTCTGTTTTCCCTACATTCTGAATCTAAATTATGTAGCTTTACCTGTCTTTATTCATGTGATCTTGTTTTTTACAATCTCAATCTCTTCCTATTTTCTTTAATCTTAATAAATACTGCCTTATAATGTTTAGAAAAAATGAAACTGTTAGCCTGGAATGTGCAAGGCATTGGCCCCCCAGCTAGTAGGAATCACTTAAACTATCTTCTAAAATAATCTAATCCTGATATGATTTTCCTCTCGAAAACTAAGGAAGATTCTACAAGAATGGAGAAGCTAGCTAGGGAATCCAGGTATTCTGATTGGTTTTTAGTTCCTAGGATTGGTTTAAAGGGTGGAATTCTCATAGCTTGGCACACCAATTTAAAAGTTAATCTAATCAGTTTTAAACACAATATTTGCATTTTTTGTGTCAATGATAATTTTGGAATTTTTTGGAACCTTGTTTGCATGTATGGTGCTCTTAGTGACACTGAAAAGTATAACCAGTGGAATCATTTTTATAGTTTTAGTGCTTCTAGTAACTATCCTTGGATTATTATTGGTGACCTAAATTTTATTTTGCACATCGATGAAAAACAAGGTGGAAATGGTAAAAACAATAATAAGGCCACTAGATTCATTCATGACACTATTCATGAGCTAGGACTTATTGACCTTAGATACCAAGGAATTCCTTTTACTTGGTCTAATAATAGACAAGGTTACGAAAACATCAAAGAGAGAATTTACAGAGTGCTTGCTTCTACTGATTGGATTAGTATATTCCCAAATTCTATTGTTAAACACCTTGTTAGAGTAGGATCCGATCATACTCCAATCCTGTTAGAATCAACGCCTTAAAAAAAAACCCACGATTGGGGGATATTGAAACTAATTTGGGGATAGTGGAAAAGGACAAAACTTGAATCCAAATAATAAATCAGGGTCACCCCTTATCTAAATATTTTACATAATTCCTAATCCACCTCTAACTAATCAGGTTGAGTGTATAATTATAACAAGGAAAAATCTTAAGTATTTGTTAAAAGATTAGTGTATATTTTTATTTGTATTTGGGTGAGTGAGGTGAGAGTAGAAGGAGGGAAAAAAAATATTTGAGAGAGAACTTTTTTTGGTGAAAATGGAAGATGATTGTGAGGATAGAATTGCTGCTAAGAAGTTGAATTTTTTTTCTTTGAATCCACCATTTTTGCAGCTGAAAAAGTTCGGTGCCGGCATAGAAGTGGTATGAATATAATGCCGGAAGCAGCCATACCGGCATGGTATTCATACTACGTCCATGCCGGCCACTCAATATCCGGTATGGTATTCAACCACAAAACTATGCTGGTACAAAACTATCCAGGGGGTCCGGGGGGCGTAGCCCTTCCCGGCTGTATTCGAACTGGTTTGGAAATTCAAAACCTATTCCGTTTTGAAATTTTTCTGGTTTTGATCAGTCCACTGCCGGCATTGATAGGATGTTCTCGATCATGCCGGCACCATTTTTCGGCATATTATGTTGTTTAAATTTCTTTTCCGGCACATGATATAAAGTATCCAGAAAATTTGTTTTTTTTCACTTGACTACCGGCATTGATAGATTTCTATCGAGCATGCCGGCATTTTGTTACGACATTGAATGTTAGTTACCAAGCATTGCCAGCACCATTTTCCGGCATGGTCTTTATCACTTCCGGCGATGTAAAAAAAAAATTTCCGGCATGGTTTTCATTACTACCGACATGGTATTCATCATTTATTGCATGGTCTTCATCACTACCATCATGGTCTTCATCTATACCGGCATGGTCTTCATCACTTCCGGCATGACTTTATCACTTCCGGCATGTCTTTATCACTTCCGGCATGATCTTTATCATTTCCAGCATGATCTTTATTACTTCCGGTATGGTCTTCATTACTACCGGCATGGTCTTCATCACTTCTGAATGTAAAAAAGAAAATCAAAGTGAGGAGCCAGCAGAGAAGGAGAAGAGAATTTGAAAGGGAGTGGGAAAATTTTAGAATTTGAAAGGGAGTAGGGATATTTAAGTTTCAAAGCCCTAAACCTAAAGGAGATTAATAAGAACTGAAGATGGAAATGGGGGATATGATTTTGTTTTTTTGATTTTTATTTTGAGGAAAGGGTATTTTAGTATTTTTGTCCCCCAAAAACACCCCTTAGCACACACTATTGGTTGGGGGAAGTAATTTATATCCTCAATCATGAGTTCTTAAAAAATCTACAAAATTCCAGACCTTTTAGGATAATAAGATCTTGGTTAGGACATGAAAGTTTACCGAAGCTAATTAAAGATAACTTGAATCATACTAAAAAAGGTTCTAAAGCTTTTAGATTTTCCAATGATCTTAAACATCTCTCTTATTCTCTATCTTTGTGGAATAAAAAAGTATTTGGAAATATTTTTCAGAACATTAGTGACCTAAACTTAAAAATAGAAGAGCTTCATAGTGCCAATCCTTTACCTATCGAAGAAATAAAAATCTTCAATCCCAACTTGAAAGTTGGTATGACAAGGAAAATGATTATTGGAATCATTTGACAAAAGATAGATTTTTTAATGATCATGATAGAAGTACTGCCTACTTTCATCAAGTTGCTTCTAATAGAATAAGAATAAATCATGTACACACCTTCAGAAACTCTTCTGGCTTATGCATAGAGGACCCGGATCATCTTGATAGTTTATTGATAAATCATTTTAGGAATATAAGAAAGTCTAATGGCATTACGCAGGACAATATTATTAATGATATGATTTCCCCTGTCATAACTGAATCTGAAAACATTAGTCTAACTTCTATCCCTAGTGACAAGGAAATAATGAAAACTCTATTTAGCGTGAACCAATGGGGAGCTCCATGCCCGGATGGCTTCCCACCGGGTTTTGTTAAGGCTCACTGGGAAATTTTCGGACAAGATATAGTTAAACTTGTGGAGATTTTTTCAAAACTAAACGTATGCTCAAACAGTTTAACTTTACTTACACTACTTTTAATTCCTAAAGTGCAAAACCCTTCTAATCCTAGTGACTTTAGACTTATCAGTCTAAGTAACACAATACATAAACTTATTTCAAAAATCATGGCTAATAGACTTAAAAAACACCTGGGGAAAATGATTTCCCAAAATCAGTCGGCTTTTATTCCGGGTCACCAAATAACTGATAACATTATCATTGCTCATGAAGTTCTCCACACAATGAAAACTTCTAAAAACAAGAAAGGTCATCTTGCTCTAAAAATTAATCTATCTAAAGCATTTGATAGGATTGAGTGGGTCTTTCTTGAAAAGATATTGACTGCCTTTGAGTTTAGTGATGACTGGTGTCAGCTAATCATGCAATGTGTCTCCACAACTTCCTTTGTTGTGCTTCTTAATGGATCGGGTTTTTAAAGTTGAAAGAGGTCTGAGACAGGGAGACCCACTGTCTCCCTACCTCTTTATAGTTTATATAGAATTTCTTTCAAGATTGCTATTTCAAACTGAATTTGATAAGAAAATTACTGGCATAAAAGTGTCTAAAACTGCTCCTTCTATTTCTCATCTTTTATTCGCTGATGATTGTTTTGTGTTTTCAAGAGCAGGAATACATGAAGCAAAAAATATTTTGGATATACTAAATCATTTTGGTGTTGTTTCTGGTCAAGTTATTAACTTTCAAAAGTCTATATTTTTTCTATCTCCTAAAATACATAATAAAATTGCAAAATCATTAGCAGGATTCTTAAAGTCAAACAGATTTCGAAAAATGACAAGTATCTAGGCACACCTCTTTTCTTTAATAGAAACAAAACTGATAGTTTTTGTTAGAGAACTGCTCGGTCGAACTCGCATTCGTTGCTATCTCAAGCATGTTTGTCAATGTTAGTGATCAAAACCATAAGTCTTGATTTCTAGTCTACTTATAGCTAAGTCTCAGACTAGGAATGTTTCAACGATTGAAATGAGAGTTTAGATTACCTAACCATGGTTGGATATAAACACTGTGTGGTAACTCATACGAGTATAATTCCTTATTCCTTGAACCAAAGTATGCATACTTTGCTGCTCAGGAAAATCGGAACTAGAGGCCGCGTACCAAGCCCGCATACTATCGGAGGTTCTCATCCCGAGAATTTCTGCTGGAGTTTGTGAACTGAAAACAAACTTCTTCCGGGTACTTAAGTTCGCGTACCAAGTCCACGTACTTAAGTTGGTTATTTTCTAAGAACGATTATTCGTGAACTTAAACTTATATAAACTAAGGAATGCAAGTTTGCAAACCATGGCTATAAATTTCATGAATCGATTCGATTGTGTCTTGTATACTTATATAATATCTAAGAAATTGAAAAACTCTCTAACTAGTTCATTTGAGTCATTTGAACTAGTTATGGTAAAGATGAATACGGTTGATATGAAAGTGCTCATATGGCTAACCATTTGGTTTACTAATGTTGAACCAACTAGATGTACATGTTTGGGTACAGTTACACAAACCTAAATAAACGTGCATTTCATTTGTGTGTAACAAGCTAAGTTTCGATCTAACGGTTGAAAGATATTAGCTTGAATCTAATCAGGTTTTCATCTAACGGTGAATATTGAATGCTTTATTACTAAGATAACATTAATTGCAAACCCTGATTTGAAAGACTATATAAGGGAGAACTCTAGCAACTTGGAAACCTAATCCCCACACCTCCTGTGTGATACTAGTTGTATTAGCTATAGTCGATTCTCCTTTAACCTTAGGTTTCTATCAAGAACCTGCGGGTTAACGAATTGAAAACTTCATTGGGATTGTGAAGCCAGGCCGATAATACTTTTTTGTAGTTGTGTGATCTGATCTTGTTGTTTCTATCATACTAAGTACAATCGTAAGATTGGCTTGAGATGGATTTCTCCGATAGGCAAGATATAAAAGAAGTCACAAACATCTTCGTCTCATCGTTTGTGATTCTGCAATATTTTGTTTCGCCTAGTCGATTAAGATTATTGTGAGGTGATTGATAATACTGAGCTATTCTTCGGGAATATAACTCTGGTTTATCAATTGGTTCATGTTCACCTTGATTTATCAAAAGACGGAACAAAAACTCATAGGTATTTCTATGAGAGATAGATTTATCTATTATCGTAGACTTTTCTGTGTAATACATATTTGTTTGTTAAAGTTATCGACTTTGGGTCGTAGGAACTATTAGTTGTGGGTGAGATCAGCTAAGGGAATCAAGTGTGTAGTATCCTGCTGAGATCAGAGATGTAAGGAGCGCAACTGTACCTTGGATCAGTGTGATATTGAGTCCAGACCGAAGTTAGTTTGTAGTGGGCTAGTGTCTGTAGCGGCTTAATACAATGTGTGTTAAATATGGACTAGGTCCCGGGGTTTTTCTGCATTTGCGTTTTCCTCGTTAACAAAATTTCTGGTGTCTGTGTTATTTCTTTTCCGCATTATATCTGTTTATATAATTGAAATATCACAGGTTGTGCGTTGAGTCAATCAATTGGGAAATCCAACCTTTGGTTGTAGATTGAAATTGATTGATCCTTGAACATTGGTCTTTGGTACCATTCAAGTGATTTCTTTTGTATTCAATTAGACTCACAGATTTCGATTTGCTTGAGTAAGTATTGAATCGAGAAAGTGAGATATAACTCTTTGATATACTTTTATTAAGATTGAGTCTGACTGTCTAGTTTATTCTTTTAAAAGTATATTGGAGTTAGTCCATACATATTGCTTAGCAAAATATTGGGTGTGGTTGTTAAACCCCCGCTTTTTCAATTGGTATCAGAGCAGGAAAACACGTTTAAAGACCTTACAAGTCTGTGTTTGTAGCGATCTGATTCTATGAACAGGAATTCTATCTCCATAAACGTACCACCAGTCTTCGATGACTCAAATTACCTATGGTGGAAAATTGTTATGCGTGTTTTTCTTCAAGATCGTGATTTTCAAACGTGGGTACGTGTTGATAATGGCTATGATCCTCCGGTTAATACAGAAGGGGGTGTATCTATATCTAAGGATATTGGTAGATATAGTCCAGAAGAAATCCTTTTTGCAAAGCAAAATTCTGACGGCTTAAACACTATCATACATGCCATTACCCCAGATATTCAGCACCATGTGACTACGTGCACTAAGTCTAAAGAAGCCCGGAATATCTTAGAAATCGTATTTGAAGGAAATACCAGTGAGAAAGAAGCTAGGCTTCAAAGCCTAAATTCTGATTGGGAAAACCTTCGTATGGAAGATGAAGAAACTTTTGGTGAGTTTAATCACAAAGTGTCTGAAATTTTTAATGCATCTTTTGCATTGGGGAAGACCATTCCTGAAAATGACATTGTGATGAAAATTCTCAGATCGCTTCCATCTAGATATGATTCTAAGAAGCATTCCATCGTTGAAGGAAATAATCTCGCAACGCTATCCAGAAATACTTTAGTTGGGAAGCTAAAGATCGTTGATCATGAGCATACGTCCAAGTCCAGTAAGGATGTTTCTTTCAAAGCACCAAAGAACACTAAATTACTTGAAAAAAGTAATAGTGTTTACATATCTGAAGATGATCTTTCTGATGATGATTCATATGATGAAGATCTTGAAAAGTCAGCCTCGTTGATTACAAGACAGTTTATGGATCTTCTTTTGAAGAGAAGTAAACGGTTCTCCAGAGATAAATCCAAGTCATCAGATAAACCACATAATCGCGTTCCTTCTAAAAATAGGGATAATGATGAAACTGATGACGAGGATATGCCTCAGTGCTTTAAGTGTAAAGGCTTTTGTCATTTTGCTAATGAGTGTCCAAATCGAAAGAAACACACTGGGAAGAAAGGTCTTGCTGCAACTCTTGATGAAATGTCTGACAACTATGATTCTAATGAAGACGAAAAATCAAGTGTTACGCTTCTTTGTGAAAATATTAATTTTGATATAATTATATCAATACATACATCAATCTTGATATTCTTTCAGAGGAAAACTCAACCAATCTGGAAGATGAAACTGACATTTCTATTAGAAACTTTGTGAATAATGTTTCAGGTTCAACTACGTGTCTAGAAGCTTGCACATCTCAAATGCCTGAGTTATATTCAAGGTTGAATTGTTTGTATTGTTCACTCAAAGGTCATGAACTATCAAAGTGTTACAAGTACAAACACCAATTGAGGCATGTCAACAAACTTCAACGAAGAGAAAATCGATTAGCAAACAAGCTCAAACTTGTTCAAAATACCGCTGAGGTATGTAAGATTTTATCTTCGTCTAAGAAGTTAGTTTCCAAGGATAAAACAAGACCATTAGAGAAGAAAGTATGGTCCAATCGTTTTGATAGACAGAGGTCTATGGATTCCTCACAAGAGGAATATGGTGGACAGATTTTTTTTCACCGCAACACAACTTGATTGTGTTGATTTGTATATCTTGTCTCATGTGCCTGATCAAAAGAGACAAGGTTATGCACCTATCAGACTTTATGAAAAGTTTGTTTTCATCTTTTCTTAGTTTTGTTTTTGGAATTCCCTGTCTATCAATAAAGGAGGGTTATTCTCAACAATTTTACTCTCTATAGGGTTCAGAATTGTGCGTGCACGAACATATTAAATGTTGTGTAACCCTACATTCCTTCCCTGAAACTTCTTTTATCTTAAGACTACTTGTTGAGTTGAATTGTGACTTCCTCTCACAAACCCATACGCTTATGGATACTCCAAGCATCATGTCTTCTGATGGAAGAGATGTTAATATAATTGTCAAGCCATCAATCATGAAGGAAAAATAGAAATCTCCGTTGCCTTAAACTTTGAAAAGGAAACGAAGGAATGTGAGGAAGCCAAGAATTCCTTCAAATTCTCAGAAGTTTTCTGATGTTCTTGAAGTGTTGAAGGAGACACGAAAGGAGATTCAACAAATAAAGGCTTTTGTTCTTAAGACTCATGAGATTCAGAAGGCCCTGGTTTGACTCAGTCAAGAAGGTTTATTGATATTAACTCCTATTTTCATGTACCTTCTGTCCCAATGGCTGTTAACGACAAGGAGTTCGGGGGCGATAAAGAATTCTTCAAAGGTCTTAATGTCTAATAAATCTTCTTATGATAATTTTATTCTTGTGTTTTTTAGAAAGAATAACTAGTGTTTGGAATAGCCATTATTGTGATTACACATATCTATGTCCAACGCTTTCATCTTTATTGTTTTTTTAGGTTTATTTGTTTAAATTCTAAAATTTATTTGGAAGATGATTTTTGCAGTATTAATCTTTATGGTTTTATATATTGCAAATATATATGAGTGTTTGCGTCCGTTGATGGTGGTTTTTAGGTTCGGGGTCAAAATCGTAAAGCCCTATATTTAGCATTGTGATCCTGCAAAGGAATAAAGGCCATTTGAAAGTGATGAGTGATCAAACCTCTTTATTTACACATGTATTGAACAACTCAGTATATATGAAATTCATTCAGAATGGTGCACACAGTAGTAATCCCAAGTATTCTGTGAATTCTATTTTATGCCAACATTATTAACTAATGCATGACTCGCCTGATATTTTTCCGTGCTATGTTCCCAGTAGAACTCTCAATACTGACATGACATGACGATCAATGCTCACTCTCAGCGGAGTAGCATGAATCTCCCGAAGTGTTAGTATTTGGATCTGCACATACTCATACGAGTTACATCTCTCTGACAAAGAGATCGGTGTGTTCACACACTTTTAATTAAAGTTGGCGTGATTGAACACACATTTATTCTTAAAAAAACGTCTAGACTGTTAACGCCAGTCTCAGAAACAATCACGGCCACACAACTTGGCCGCACGATTTAACTAGCCTACCAAAAATCTGGCAGGAATAAGCGATCACCGTGATGGCCACCGGCGGGCCCACTAATGCCCCAACCGGTCGAACACCACACATACTTACCTAGCGCCATCAAACGCCAACCTAAAGAGGGGTGTCCGCGCTGTTTTGGAAGAAGATCAAACGAGAATAGACTGTCCAATGCAGTCTTAAAACCATCACAACCGTTCAACTTCGTCATCCTGGTTGGACGGATTAGATCATCCCATGAATGATCAGCGAAGTACTAACGCACACGTTGGCGGGCCCACTTTTACTTCACCCAGTCGGTTTCTCGCGGCAAGGCCATGCAGCAATGAAGCGTTTTCTCGAATAATGGCAGGCGTGATGCTTCTAAGGGTCGCGGAAGTCCGCTAGTGTCTTAAATCGATCACAACCTTCCAACTTATCCAGCCTGTTTGGATGGCTTAGGTCGCATTTAGGACCATCAGGAAGGTGCACGTGCGTTCACCATCACCCAACATGGTCCCCACATGATCGATCTCCCAAGAGGAGGATCACGGCTTGCCAAACCGCTTGGACAAAGTCACGTGTTCGTGACTGATTCAAAACCCTAATTAGGGTTTGCGGCAATGCACGTATGTCGTAGTTCGATCTTGACCATCAATTTTCACAAGACTAAACGGATGGTGTAGATATAGACTCAAGAGGTCCCATGGATGTCAACGTGATCACCATGGGCCTACCTTTGCGTGTGATCGGCCGACCTATGCAGACTAGAGCCCGGTGCCTCGAAACGCACGCCCAAAGGTGGCATTCCACACGGCTTTTAAACCTTTGCGGCAATGTACTTCTGTCGCAAATCGATCACGATCACTCATCTTTCCCGGTCAAATTGAGTGGCCTAGATCGAATATTTGTGGGACAGAGAGGTGTAGAAATGTACGCCGACGGGCCGTCTCCACGCATGCCTGGTTGGTCCCTCCAAAATTAGTACTCATGCTTGGATTCGATCAAGCCAAAGAGGGGATGTTGCACACCTCTAAAAAACCCTAAAATCCATCAATGGCAGCAAATATGTTCCATAAATCATCTCGTCTGTCCAACTTTGCCATCTTGGTCGGACGACTTGGATTAAAAGTTAGGCGATCAACGAAGCGTCTCAATGATTACCGTCTGCCACTCTGCCACAGGGAGTGATCGACCAGATGGTGGCCCGCCCATGCGGCCTCCAAACGATCACTCAAAGGTGGTTGGACGTGCTACCATTTTAATATGCTTAATCCGCGACTTGTTCAATCAAGCTTTAAAACAACGATGCTTCATACATATCGATTGTTTTGAGTTGCTTTCCTAAAAGCGATACATTACATGCATCGAGCATACACGATATTTCATGAATATCAATTTCATAAATAACTTAGTTATTTAACCTGATAGCAATGTATGTTATTTCTTGCGGCGGGTCCCACGACTCGACCCACTCATTCAAGACATCAAACATGTCACAAACTGGGGGATATTTACTGGGGTATTGGTCTGGCGGTTTACAGCGTGCGGCGTGCAATGAGCCCATTACGAGAACGTGTCAGGAGGCATGGACGGTTAACGATGATGAGGGAAGTGGGCAAAGGCGTGATCGTGTGACAATCACCTATACGACCCCACTACCCAATCACTCAACTTCCTCCACTTCCTACGAGATGAGGATTGCGCTCAAATGACTTGTATAAATAGGTTCTTCAACCTATTTTAGAAGAACACAAAAAAACCGAGTGTTGTCACGGTATCCAGAAAACACCCAGAACTGATAGATTACATTGTGCAAGCTAGTTCAACATTCAGATACAAGTCATAAACATCCAACACCTTCATAATCTCAATACCTTCTTTGCTTCCCTCCCTAAGATCAACCCTTCTCCTTCACTTTGTGACCGAATTGAATCTGGAACGACCATTTCTTGGTTTAGGCCAGAGTCTTATAGATTGATCTCTCGAACTTAAAGCATTCCCGTGCAGTGCATTTGTTTAGGGTTTGAAATCGTTTCTCATCAACACACCCCAAATTACCAAAAACAGTAGAATCAGTTTTTACCCCAAAACAGCGTCCGTGAACTATAATTGTCCCATACCTTGTCAAAAGTTAAGTCTTTCGTATGTCGATATGCATGTATTGATAAAAGAGTGAATGAACTTTTGACATTACAAAAGTTTTAATCCTATTATATGTCATTATACAAATATTGATGGAAGATAAGATGAACTTTTGTTTAAAAGGATTATGTTTATTGTATGTCATTGTTCAAATAATGATGGAAAATAGAATGAATCCTTGTCTATTCCGCAGTATTGATCTTCCCTATCCATATTTTATGTATATACTATGCGGTTCCGTAAGTTCTCTTATGTTGAGCATTTCCGATTGAATTAATCATGGGTTCTCTTGTGGTTAATTTAATTGAGTATTTTTGGATTGAAATTCATATTCGTATGTGATTTGTTAAGTCCAAAGAAATCCTTCTTTTCTTGTGAAAGTAAGGTCGCTCTTGTTGTTCTTTCGGGAATGACATTTTATGGGGGAGAGTTCTTAATTGAACTTGTGCTTAATTGCCAAATCTTTGTGGGGAGTGCGGCTGTGGAATATTATAGGGGTTATCTTGTATTGTTATAAACTCCTTGATGAAAGCATTTAGCTTCAGCTATATGATTGCATCTAAAAAGTTGATATGTGCTTTCTTTTGGTCATGAAATGTCTCTATGGAAATTTCATTAGGATCCCACTAGTTTTCGTACCTTTCCCAATTTTATTGACAAAAAGGGGGGGAATTAATGTGTAGTTCACACTAAAAATACATATGGTTTTCGGATCATTATGTAAGGGGGAGTGGTTTCCATGTGAGATGGAGTATTGACTAAGGGGGAGTGATACATATCACCATAGTATTGTTGCCGAAGTTGTATTACAATGGAACTTTTATGCTGTGTAATAATACTATGACATTGTATTACAATGATTGGGGATTCTTGTTTTCTCATTGTTATGGCTACAGATTTTCAACAACAGAGATACTAAACTTACAACCTTTGGGGATCATTGGAGTACTTGGAAGTGACGAAGATTTCAAGTAATGTTGAAGAACCAAAAAGATCAGGCATGTGGAAGAAAAACTACAAAATTTTATATATCTATTTTTGCATTCCATATGTATTGATAGTTTTGTCACTAAAATTGACAAAGGGGGAGATTGTTAGAGCACAGCTCGGTCGAACTCGCATGCTTTGCTATCTCAAGACTCCATGGAGATCATCATACAAAGACGAAGAACTACTCAAGGGACTGGTGGACCTTCATCGACTACAAGGTATGTGGTGGAGACTTGAACTTATCTATCACTCAAAAGTCTATCTACTCTATCTCCTATCTTGAGACAAAAGTCGTTTTGCTATATAGACACAAAGAGGGAGATTGTTAGAGCACTGCTCGGTCGAACTCGCATGTGTTGCTATCTCAAGAATGTTTGTTAATGTTAGTGATCAAAACTATAAGTCTTGATTTCTAGTCTACTTATAGCTAAGTCTGGGACTAGGATAGAAAGTGTAGTTGAGATCAAGACTCCATGGAGATCATCATACAAAGACGAAGAACTACTCAAGGAACTGGTGGACCTTCATCGACTAAAAGGTATGTGGAGACTTGAACTTATCTATCACTCAAAAGTCTATCTACTCTATCTCCTATCTTGAGACAAAAGTCATTTTGCTATATAGACGTTGATTATGCACATTTTCTATTTCGAGCCGAGTTTATATCGCTTATCTATTTCTCGAAATATGTGTTGGTAAGCTTTCGCTTTAGCCAAGTTCATCTTTACTAGTGACGAAAGTCATATTAAGTTTCAATTGCTTGAAAATTGCTTTGACGAAAAATAGTGTGTGAACAACAACTATATAACGTCCTTTTTCAATGATTGAACTGAGAGTTTTGATTACATAACCATGGTTGGATATAAACACTGTGTGGTAACTCATACATGTATAAGTTCTTATTCCTTAAACCAAAGTATGCGTACTTTGCTGCTCAGGAAAACCGGAACTAGAGTCCGCGTACCAATTCCGCTACCAAGTCGGCGTACTGTCGGAGGTTCTCATCCCGAGAATTTCTGCTGGAGTTTGTGAACTGAAAAACAAACTTATTCCGGGTACTTAAGTTCGCGTACCAAATCCGCGTACTTAAGTTGGTTATTTTCTAAGAACGATTATTCGTGAACTTAAACTTATATAAACTGAGGAATGCAAGTTTGCAAACCGTGGCTATAAAGTTCATGAATCGATTCGATTGCTTCTTGTATACTTCTATAATATCTAATCAATTGAACAACTCTCTAACTAGTTCATTTGAGTCATTTTAACTAGTTATGGTAAAGAAGAATATGGTTGATATGAAAGTGCTCATATGGCTAACCATTTGGTTTACTACTGATGAACCAACTAGATGTACATGTTTGGGTACAGTTACACAAACCTAAATAAATGTGCATTTCATTTGTGTGTAACAAGCTAAATTTCGATATAATGGTTGAAAGATATTAGCTTGAATATAATCAGACTTTCATATAACAATGAATATTGAATGCTTTGTAGGGCGAACTCTAGCAACTTGGAAACCTAATCCCCACACCTCCTATGTGATACTAGTTTTATTATCTACAGTCGGTTCTCCTTTAACCTTAGGTTTCTATCGAGACCCTGCAGGTTAACGACTTGAAGACTTCATTGGGATTGTGAAGCCAGGCCGATACTACTTTCTTGTAGTTGTGTGATTTGATCTTGTTGTTTCTATCGTACTAAGTACAATCGTAAGATTGACTTGATATGAATTTATCCGATAGGAAAGATATAAAATAAGTCACCAACATCTTCGTATCATCGTTTGTGATTCCGCAATATCTTCTTTCGCTAGTCGATTAAGATTATTGTGAGGTGATTGATAATACTGAGCTGTTCTTCGGGAAGATAAGTCTGGTTTATCAATTGGTTCATGTTCACCTTGATTTATCAAAAGACGGAACAAAAAATCGTAGGTATTTCTGTGGGAGATAGATTTATCTATTATCGTAGACTTTTCTGTGTGATATAGATTTGTTTATTAAAGTCTTCGACTTTGGGTCGTAGCAACTCTTAGTTGTGGGTGAGATCAGCTAAGGGAATCAAGTGCGTAGTATCTTGCTGGGATCAGAGACGTAAGGAGCGCCACTGTACCTTGGATCAGTGTGAGATTGAGTCCAGACCGAAGTTAGTTTGTAGTGGGCTAGTGTCTGTAGCGGCTTAATACAGTGTGTGTTCAATCTGGACTAGGTCCAGGGGTTTTTCTGCATTCGCGGTTTCCTTATTAACAAAATTTCTGGTGTCTGTGTTATTTCTTTTCCGCATTATATTTGTTTATATAATTGAAATATCACAGGTTGTGCATTGAATGAATCAATTGGGAAGTCCAAACATTGGTTGTTGATTGAAATTGATTGATCCTTGAACATTGGTCTTTGGTAGCGTTCAAGTGATTTCTCTTGTATTCAATTAGACTCACAGATTTCGATTTGCTTGAGTAAGTATTGAATCGAGAAAGTGAGATATAACTCTTTGATATACTTTTATTAAGATTGAGTCTGGATTTGGGGAAGTATAAAAAAGGTCTATAAATAATTGCTTTTAACTATGAATGGCAGGTTAATTGGGGTTCTCAGGTCAATATATGGAATGACTTCTGGATTCCCAATCAAGAGTGCAGTCTAAAACCTTTAATTTCTGATAATAATACACCTCAAACTGTAGATCAGCTAACTGATGGTCAAGGAAATTAAAATGATCAAATAATTGAAAAATACATTGATCCAACTTTGCATGATAAGATTAAATCTATAACTCTTTGTATTGATAACTCTGATAGAATAAGATGGAAAACTACCGCTTCTGGAGAGTGCACTACTAAGCCTGCTTAATATTTTCTGTCAAATAATAAACCTAATAGTTCTGAAAAACTCTTTTGGAATTCTCTCAGGAAAATAGATTATATACCTAGAATTAGATTGTTCTGTTGGAAATTAGTTTTAGGGTTCTTCCTCTAGGAAAGAGATTAGCCAAATATAATAAACATGCTTATCCTTGTTGTAGCTTGTGTGATGATTGTCAGCTGCAAGATGAACATTTATTTTTTAACTGCAAATTTTCGAGAAGCATATGACAAGCTATTTTCCCTATAAGTTTAACTAATATGAACTATTGTGATAACATTAGAGTGTGGTTTCAAATTTGCTTAACTGATAAAGTTTTAAAAAAATAAATTACAAAAAATGCTTTCACTCTTTGGTCTATTTGGAATTACAGAAATGATGTTGTTTTTAACCATGTCATCCCTAATAACGTTTTTCTGATCAATAAAATTCAAAAAGATCTTATGAGCATTCCCAATAGTAAACCAGTTCAGGTTGCTAGAAACTTAAGTGAACCCTGGGATTTTGGAATTCCAGATGATATGAATTGGACTGTCAGTTTTGATGCTTCTTATGAACATACTAATCACTCGATGGGTTTTGCAATCTCTATTAAAAACATTTCAGGAAGCTATTGTGAGCTCAGAGCAGGTTCGGGATGGGCAGCCAGCCCCTTAGACGCTGAAGCCAAAGCAATTCTACAAGCTCTCAATTTGATAGCTGAAAGTTGCATTTACAATGACGGTAGAAATCTTATCTCTACAATTTATGAAGACAACAACTACCAACCTCACTGGCGAGAGCATAATAATGTTAAGAAGTGCATATCTATGTTTAGTTATATTCTTTTTGAAATAATATAGAAGTGCATATCTATGTTTAGTTATATTAATAGTTTTAGTTGTGTGTGTTTTAAATTTAAAAGAGGAACTCTCCTATATTCCCTAGATAAGTTAGCTAAAGAAGCAAGATCTTCATGTATCTCATGTTTTACAACTGAATCTTTAGTTTGTGAGGCGAGAGATCTGTTTTTTTGATAAACTCAATAGGAACTTGTTTCCTATCCTAAACTATGTAATTTTGGCTTCTTCTTAATATAGTGAAAAATACTATAACCCCCTTCTATATGGGTTCAACATATATAAGCCCCAGTAAATGGATCATTCATTGTCAACTCCATACTTTAGGAAAATGATATTGGTAGGCCCAAAATATCAAGTTTTCTTCAGATCTGGTCCATAATTAATTATTATGAATTTTGATAATGACAAAACTATCCTTTACTATATATATCATAGAAAACTCATTAGGTGTTTTCATTTCTAATTTCATTTTCTCTCTCCAGTTCTTACGAAAACATTTTCTAAGGTTTCCGATTTGGTTTTGAGCAGAGACAATCGTTTTTTATTTGTCTTGAATCAGGTAATTTCACTTTCTTTTTTGAACATTTAGGTTTCTCCTTCTGGATCTAAAAACTTTTTAGTTCTAGAGTTCTGAATCTGAAATTAAATCCTCGTCAGATCTTCTCTGTCTCTCATCGACACAGAAATCTTCTATAACTAGTTATTGTTTCATCCCATCAATTTCTTCTTTCATCTTCTTTACGGTTCTTTTAATTTTCATTCAGTTTCGTTTCTCCCTGCAGCTCTGCCGAAATGAAGAAGAAATATGAATCGAAGACAAAGCGAAAAAAATCAAATCAGAGAAGAAAATTGGAAGATTAATATCGAATCTCAAAAGTTTCAAATCAATTTCATCAACAAATCTAAACAAATCAGTAAGTTTTCCTTCTAAACTATATTTGTCTTTTGATTCAGTTTTAATTTTGTTTTGAAAAATCAATTTATGGTTTCAAAAACCTATAAGAACGTTTATTTCTGATCAAGTTTTTAATTCGATTTGTAATTGGAGTCTGGATTTGTAATAATCTCATCTTTATCTTCGATTTGAGATTTGAGATAAAAAAAATCACAATTAATTTGTAGAGTTCTTGATTGAGATTTGATTGACCTGTCAATCCGTTTTCCTGGTTGTAAATCTAAATTCAGATTAGTAATCGATGCATCTTAATCTTTATTACCCCTCTAAATTTTTCGAGTTTCAGTTACTTTCATGTTTCGCTCTAATCTGGAACTTCCATCATTTCCAAAATGATTGTTATAGATTTAATGGAATTATTGAATCTTGTTGTTCCTGTAATTGCTATGAAGAAATTTATGGTGCGTTACCTATTTGTTAGTAGGTCTGTCAAGTTAAATTAAGCATTTAGGAGTCTGGAGCGGTTACAGATGGTGTTGTGCATCACTTTATATGAATTCTGTTATATCAGTTATCTTCCATGTCCACACTTTTTAGAAAATAGTCAAACTGGAAATTTTCAGACTGTAGGTTCTTAAATGACCTTGGACATCACAGGAAATCAGTTTACTGGAGACTCTAGTAACATGCAATCAATTTATATATCCTGTTCTTATTCTGTATTTGTGATGATGGTGTTTTTTCATCATTCCATAAAAGTATCTGAATACCTTGAAGGTCAGTTTGTTTGGAGTGGAATGATCATGTTGAATGTTTCACAGGTTTGGAGAAAGTTCGAGAAGATCGGTACATAAATGGTTTCTCTTGCAACATTCCTTTCTGACATCTCACAGAAATCCTATCTTGATGAGGTAAAAATGCTGAACCTATTATGTGCCTGCAAATAACTTATCATATCACAATGCTAGTGATTTTTGTTTGTTACCTCACCAACTCAACAAAAAATATTTTCTTTTTCAGTTTGTTGGGAGGGTTAATGACATCGGCGTACAAGACATGAGGTAAATAGTGTTCTTTAAGATGTAATGCTAGCAGTTTGTTTTGCTGATATGCAATCATTTATATGCATCATCATGGCATATGTTTCATTCTTATTTTTATTTATGCTTGTGTGTTTTGTGAACAACACCGTTGTTTCGATCTGGATACTGAAAAAGTATCTCGTTCCCTAGTATCTGACCAGGTAGAGGGTTTCTGGTCTGGACAAAGTTAGTATCTGCAGGCCTTATGGTAAGAAAGACAATGGGTCACCTAGTACCATACTGATTGTTTATTATTAGTTGTCGAAGTGTGTCCCTAGTTTAGTTCTCACTCTTTCTTTTCAAATTGGAACTCCTATAACAGTTGCTGCTAATTCTAGTTGATTATTTGTTTGGACGAGTTTTTTTTACTAGACGCTTATTATATTGTTTGCCTAATTATATTGTTTGCTTTGCGTAGATGGATCTGATGAGTCACATGAATATTATGCCAAAATTTCATTATTCCGATGATTGCTTGTAGATTTATTCAAGGCTATGGAGTCGTACTTGATAAGTGCTTAGCTTGGAGAAATTGTAAGCTTATTTTGCTTGACTCGTGCGGTAAGTTAAATTATAGAGTAATGTGCATATTTTTGTGTTTTTTATATGCATATGTAACTCACAGTTACCCTAGACAGATGCATGTGTAATTTCCGGTTACACTAGACAGATGCGTGTGTAACTCGCAGTTACACATGCTAAAATAAGTTATCAAGTACTTTTTTGGGATACTGGAAATTGGGGAATATGATATAAATAAGATAACAACTAATCGTCATTCACAGGTGATTCAAAATATGATTCTTCTTTTTCTTTGGAAACAACTAATGAAGAAGTTGTTAATAGTAATAATTTTCATCTGGAGATTCGGTATCACCAAGATATGATAATTCTGTTTTTGAGTTCTAAATGTTTGATGAATTGCTTCTGTTGTTTGGTCTTATTGATGTTGTTCAATTTTTGTAATTTAAGGATACGAAATGTAGATGAAGTATTTGGATCTGGCATTTAGTATGTTTATTTACGTATTATCAGTTTTTACTAAACAAAATTGTTACAAAATGTTAAGAAGGACACAGAAAACCTTTTTTGAGATCTTTACTTCTTTCAATTGCTAATAAACCCAGTATGTTCATCCTTCCATGTAATGAAGTTTTCTACACTTCCTTGATGCAGAACAGCTTTGGGTACTGGACTCTGTACCTGGAGATGTCAATCCTGAAGAGAGTGATGGAGAAGTTGAGAAGGTTTTACAGACCTTGCAAAGTTTACCCTCAGAAATCCCACCAAGTAAGTAAGAGTTATTCTCCTTCATTTTGTTGTACTTATGTATAGTACAGTTTTCATCTGCGGAATTTGGAAGTTGATATATACATTCAACTACGCTACCATATATATGGATCCAGTGTGAAGGTGGACGACTTTTGGAGTTCATGAACTGACAGTGAACAACACATTTGGAAGTGTTTTCTTCTCTCATGGAAAATCATACCTTCGTAAGAGAATTGACGTTAGTAGATCAACTATCTGACATGTCATATTGTGTTTCTAAAACTCAGGTGGCTTGTAGATTCCATGATGGAGCTTGGGTTCTTCAAATCACTTTCCCAGTGGGTTGGCAGTAACCTTAAGAAATATGGGTACCATGAAACATGGGTTTTTGATCTCCAAGGTGTTGTTGATATGTTTAATTCAGACAGGTATGTCCGATTATCCTCATTAATCTGCTGGTATTAGCTCCCATTTGTACTTTATTATGGATGTGTAACTCTCACTTACACAAGCTAAGTGGATGTGTAACTTCTAGTTACACAATCTAAATATATGTGTAACTTCTAGGTACTCATGCTAATTAGATGTGTAACTTTTACTTATACATACTGATTGAATACGACAGCTGAAGGTTGTTAATGCTTGGAAACAACTTATTCATGATTAAACCTAGGTAGTACTTGTCATCTTGTATAAGAACTCCAATTTGGATGATTCGGGTTACAGTTGGTGATATTGTGGCGACTCCAATTTGAATCAATCAATTTATTCCAATTTGTTCTTTTGAAGCTACTTCAGGTAACATTTTCGTTTTGATTCAATACGATTGACTCATTTAGTAGTTCTATTTTCTTATTTAGTTTGATTATGTTTGGATTCTTGTTTTGGTTGTTCTATTCAGGTCAGAGCATAACAATATAATTTTTCTAGAATCAATGAATTTTGAATCTAGGTACGTTTAGATAGCTGTTATTACTGTTGATGTTGTTGTTTTGGGTTCAATTTGTTCGTAATACTAGTTGAATTCAATCATCTAAAAACGATGAACTCTCATGATTACAATGGATTCAGTTATTGATTTATATCTGTAGATGATAAGACGAAATCTGATTGTTAAAAAATCTGTAGATGTTGGGAGTTACACATGCTTGTTTAGTTAGTTGATTATACATGCTTGTTTTATGACTTTTGGAGGCTGACAGTATTGCTTTTGCATCTAGATTAGTTTTTGTATACAATGATTATTTTGGCTGATATTTTCATGTTTCTTTTACAAGAAAATCAACACTTGTGGTGGTGTTGATGGTGGAGGTGAGGGTTTTGGAGGAGGATGAGGAGGAAGTGGTGGTGGTGGTGGTATTGGATCAGATTTGGAGAATAATTTTTATTTGGAGTTAGTGGTGGTGTTTTGGTAAGAAGCTGAGAGATTTGGTATGGATGTTAGAGCTGTGTTAGACACTGTAAATTGGATCTACTTTACATTCTGCTTGTCTTAGTGGTGGTGCTTTGGTATGGATGTGTAATTTTTAGTTACACAAGCTAAATAGATGTGTAATTTTTAGTTACACATGCTAATTAGATATGTAACTTCCAGTTACACGAGCTAAATACATGTGTAATTTCTAGTTGCACATGCTAATTAGATTTGTAACCTTTACTTACACATACTTTGCTTTAGGTAACTTAGGCTTGCAAGTTCATGATAAATGGCATATCCCATATGCAGGTGTAACCCCTAATTACACAAGCCAGATGCATGTGTATCTCCTAGTTACACATGTTATATGTATATGTAACTCTCAGTTACACAATTCAGATGCATGTGTAACTAGTAGTTACTCTAGTCAGATGCTTGTGAAACTGAATATACATTGTTGTATGTACTGTTTATTTTAATCTTATAAATACTGATTGCTTGTTGTTATATTTCAGGTTTCAGATAACCTTCATAATAGCTAATTTCTTAAACGTGGTAATGGTCTCGCTGGAACTGGAGTTGACGCTGGATACACAAGTCGATGCATGTGTAACTCTCAATTACACTAGATAGACACATATGTAACTCTCAATTACACTAGACAGATGTGTGTAAATTCTAGTTACACATGTTAAAAAATTGTTGTAAATGAATATTAAAGTAATACATGTATTTTCTTTATGTTTTCTTTTTGATGTCTATTTTCTGCATATATATACAAGCGTAACTTTGCATTACACATGTCATAAGGATGTGTAACTTTTGGTTACACATGCCATATGCATGTGTAACTTCTATTTACACATTCGCAATGTACTTCAATAATTTCGGGCCTAGATTTAATAAATTTGGGCCTAGATTTAAATTTTATGGAATTATGGGCTTGACAATATACATAAGGGTATCAAGGTCTTTTAATAATTCGGGACCTAGATTTAAACTTGTTTTAATTAAGGGCCTCATATTATGGGTTACCCATGGGTGGGGCCTGAACATAATTTTCCCCTTAATATATCATTTTCCTTGTCAAAAAAAGAAATATCCATGACCCAACAATCCAAGCACCTTTAAATGTTTTCTGACCCAAGATTGAATAAATCCGTGTACAACCACAGTACCGTAGAGCGGATCCACTTGATGGCAATTTCGCACCAAAATGCCAACAAATGAAAATCAGTATTTTGCTACCGATTTATCATTTTGTGGTCGGTTTGCATTTGCTCCTACTGATATTCCGCTCAGGGATAATTAGCACTGGGTCTGGAACGTGCACGAGCGAGGTGCACTGCCAACAACTGCGACTCCCTTTCTCAGCCACAAATGACCCAATCCTCAAAAGGATAAACCTCTAAAAATAAACTTCAATTTTCAGTTTAAAACTGCAAAATCAAGAAACATCACAATTTTCGACCAGTTTTCTCCAAAATTCATCACCCTCGATCACAAAATGCTTCTTCAAAGTACTGCCACTTTCACATCCACCCGTTTCCCCTCATCAAAGACAACATTCAATTCCCAAAATTTTATCAAAAGAAACACTAGAATATCAGCTCAAATTCTAACCAACGAGAACAAGTTCTCAATCTCAGACCAAGCACTTGAGTCTCGAGGATTCAATCTACATCGTACATTCGAAGAACTCGATCTTGATCAACTAAACACAGTATTTGTTGCAGTTGGATTTCCAAAACGAGATACAAACAAGATTCGAATAGCATTAGAACATACAGATTCACTGTTATGGATTGAAGATACGAGATTCAGAAAGCCAGTTGCATTTGCAAGAGCAACAGGAGATGGTGTATTTAATGCTATAATATGGGATGTTGTTGTTGATCCTTCTTATCAAGGAATTGGATTAGGAAAAGCTGTAATGGAAAGATTACTTGAGGAGTTGTTACAGAAAGGGATTAGTAATATTGCTTTGTATTCAGAGCCTAGAGTGTTAGGATTTTATAAACCATTAGGATTTACTGCTGATCCTGATGGGATTAGAGGTATGGTTTATTCAAGGAGACAGAAGAAGAGATAGTATACCTGTGAATGAAAATAAAATATTTTGTTCTTCATTTTCTTTGGTTTTGTTAAGTATAACCAGATTTTGGGCGGGTGGCGCGTATGGGGCATTTTTTTTCTTTTTTTAACCATATTGTTGGTGTAATCTGGCTTCGCCTCGTTCTGTCGTGTATTTTTTATTATGTGTCGTGGGGCTTCGTCCCATCCCGTCACAATGCCTTTTTGAATTGGTGTGTCTTAGCTTGGCTACGCCTCGCCCCATCGCTTAGGGTTTTTGATTTGGCGTGGCTTTGTCAATTAGGATTCTAAGTAAACAGAATAAGAGCTTGGTATTCCCTCGAAATCTCCAGTTGATGTTGGCATATACTGTGCATTCACATAATTTACATCATCCCTAAAATCATCCACCATCATATTTTTCTTTTAACCATACTTTTAGTTTGGTGTAGCTTCGTCTCGCCCCATCGTATATTTTTTATTTGGTTTCGTCGCGATGTATTTTTGATTTGGTATTAAAAGGTATAATAAAGTAGACATAATCAGTCGCGTATTTCACATCAAACTCAAACAATTGGATTTGGCAGGAAGCAGGCGTTTCGGAGACGTGCAGGGAGGTATAATTCAAAACTGTGCATTTGAAAACTAAAAACATATATACATGTTATTAGCTACATATATTGTTGGGTGCAATAATCAAAAACAAAGAAAAATCAAATAAGCTAAAGTTATTGATACTTAGCTCATTTATAATGGAAGTGATCGATTGACGAAATGAACGAGCTTCCCAGATCTCCGCAACAACAACACGGTAAAACTTTAAAAAATAGAGTGAGTCACGTGTTCAACACGTTGTCTTTAAGACATTAGCGCCCGGATACACTCAAGAATGATGCTATAGTCCGCACAGGACGGATATCTCCAGGATAAAACACCCTATTACACCTACTACTAGCATACGTAGTAGATGCCCAACTTGAGCTTGGCAACTCCGAAAAACCCTTAAGGAAAATCGCGAACGCTAAAGAAAACAATATAAAATATTTTTCCCTTGGGGGTCTCTCTAAATTATAGATAAAACCCTTTCCCATTTACTTTACAAAAGTAGAGAATTTGTTTATATAATGAAATAAAACAACTTAAGAAGAGAAACTCCCCGATGTGGGACTAGTAATTTATATAGTCTCTTAAAACAACTAAAAATTGTAAACTTCACGATATGGGACTAATAAGTTTTTTCATTCACAAAAAAAAAACAATTAATGAACCTTTAAAAAATCAATTTTATTAATTGTTTTGCAACAATCCCCACATGAATGAAAACTCAATAAAACATGAAAAATATAAATAAATCTTGGTAAATCAACACCCCAATCCCACGACCTAACCTGACCGAACATGTAGACATGTCATGTGTTTGTTGAAGTCATACTAGCCATTTCAACGTCCTCTCCCTCACACAACAGTGTGTTGACCCCAGGGTCATACTATGGATTGCGTAAATCATAATAGCATAGCGAGATTTCATCTTTAGTTTCTCACAGGTGAGACTAAAGATTTCTTTCACTAAAATGAAAATGCATGAACTAGTGAACCCTTAGTGACCCTTAGGTCCTAAGTTCCAGTAATACCAAAACCATAAAAACAACATGAAACTCATTTTCTCAAAATGAATTAAATTTCGATAAAAAACAAAAATCAGATAAAAACGTAGAAATTACCATTTTAGGCAGAGGTATCCATGAGGTCTTGAACCTTTGCTTAGTGAGACATTACTGGAACTACTTGCTAGAGACAGTGAACACGATGTCTTAAAATGCTAGCATTTGATGTAATTCGCGATAACAACCATGCAATGATATCTCCAAGGTTTCTTCCAAGATCGTGCCGTTGTGTTCGTTTTGGCCCTAGACGTATCCCGTTTCTCAGAATGCTCTAGAGAATTAGCTCATATTCTCGTAGGAAACGACCCACTTCCTCATTCAGATAGGTGAATTCCATTAAGAGTGTTTACACCTCACTTCAATATTAAATTGAAACTATAGAACTCATTAAGACTTATTAAAAAGTCATCCTCCACATGCAGTCACATTATCACGTCTACACCATAGGGAAGGGACAGAGAATGAAATTCTCTGATAGTGTTTACCTTTACCTACCACAAATTAGTTGTCTTATTCGAAACCTTGATCTTGGGATCTCCAGTCAGCAAGGTTGAGTATCCTTCGCGGCAAGTTTAATTTATGAGTTTAAGCCCTACCCCCCTTGATGTATTTATAACTATCTCTTTGGACAAACCTTTTGTCAAAGGTTGCACGATATTCTTCTTGGAATTTATGCAATAAATGGAAATAACGCCGATTGAGATTAGTTATTTTTAGATTTAGTTATTATAGCTTGGCTAACACAATGTATAGATATAGCCGGCACATGCCTATGCCAGAGAGGAATGTCTTCTAAAAAGCATTTTAGGCACTCGGCTCCCTCTCGTGCTTTATTTAACGCAAACTCTCAGATTCCATAATGAATTGAACATAATATGTTTGTTTTAAAATCTTCCAAAACAAACCCTCCTGCTATAGTAAAAACATATCCACTCGTAGACTTAGACTCTTTTGAGTCAACTATCTAGTTTGCATCACAAAATCCCTCAAGGACAACAAGATACCTTTCATAAACCAAACAAAAAGTAATAGAGTATTTTAGGTACCGTAATACTATACTAAGTGCATCCCAATGCTCTTGCTTTGGACTACAAGTAATTCTACTTAACTTACTCACAGTATAGGCAATGTATGGACTCTTATAGTTCATTAAATTCATCATTCCTATAACTCTTGAGTATTCAAGTTAAGATACTCCATTACCCTTATTTTTCTTGAGGCTACAAGAAGAATTGTGAGGAGTACAACCAGGCCTATAAACAGACTGATTGTATCTCTTAAGCACAATTCAACATAATGAGAACGACTAAGAATATAAATTTTAGATTATCTTCTAATCATCATCGTTAAGTCTTTCAAGTCAACATTCTCATTCAACGCATACTTTTAGTGGAATTAATCACATATATGTTTGTATCAAGTATAAACATATCATCAACATACAAGCATGCAATCACACATGCATCCTTAACAAGTTACTTGAAATATATTTGTCAGATTCATTAACTTAAATCCACTACCCATTATCACATGATCAAATTTTACATGCCACTGTTTACGTGCTTATTTGAAACCCATACAAAGATTTGTTCAACTTACAAATTTTGTCTTCACAACCTTTCACTAAAAAGTTCTCAGGCTGGTCTATGTAAATTTCTTTATCTAATTCACGGTTTTAATAAACTTGTCTTAACATCCATCTGATGTATCGATAAGTTTTTTATGGCAGCAATAACAATTAGTATCTCAACGGAAGTAATTCTCGTCACAGGTGAATAAGAATCAAGTAAATCTACACTTTATTTTAGTTTATATCTTTTAGCTACTAACCTAGCTTATATTTTTTTTACAGTTCCATCTATCTTACATTCCCTCGTAAAGACTCATTTACATCCTATGGTCTTACTCCCTAGAGGTAAACTAGCAAGCTCCCAAGTTTGGTTCTGACGGACTGAGTCCATTTCGCTAAATGAAGCTTCTTAACAGAATGGGGTTTCAGTAAACGTTATGGCCTCTTTATGAGTCTGGAACTCAGATTAATCTAGGCATATTATGAAGTCGGTTCCATAAGAAGTCTCACATATTGTTAGAGCATTGCTCGGTCAACCTCGCATGCGTTGCTAACCCAAGCATATTTGTCAATGTTAGTGATCAAAACTATAAATCTTTATTTCTAGTTTATTATGGCTAAGTCTCAGAATAGGATAGAAAGTGTAGTTGAGATCAATGACCTCATGGCGATTCATCATACAAGTAGAAGAACTACTCAAGGAACCGGTGGAACTTCTCGACAAAAAGGTATGTGAAGACTTGAACTTATCTATCACTCAAAAGTATATCTACTCTATCTCCTACTCTTTGAGACAAGAAGTCGTATGCTATATATATAGACTTGGATTATACACATTTGGTATTTCGAGACGAGTATACCTCGCCTATCTGTATCTCAAAATATGTGTTCGTAAGCTTTTCGCTTCGATCAAGTTTATCTTTACCATGTGACGAAAGTCATGATATGTTTCAATCATCTTGAAAATTGCTTTGAAGAGATATGGTGTAACAACTATATAACGTCCTCTAAGAATGTTTCAATGATTGAAATGAGAGTTTAGATTACATAAGCATTGTTGTGGAAACACATTTATGTATAAGTCATATTCCTTGAACCAAAGTTTGCGAACTTTGTTGATCAAGAGAACCAGAAGAATGGCGTGAGCCAAGTCCGCGAACTGCCGAAGTTTTCAAACCCGAGAATTTCTGCTGGAGTTGACAAACTACTTTCATGGAGCTAAGTCCGCGAACCCAGTCCGTGAACCGACAAAGTTCTCATACCCGAGAATTTATGCTGGAGTTTGTAAACTCTGCCCGGTAACTTAAGTCTGCGAATCTAGTCTGCGAACTTGAGAAGGTTATATATCTGAAGATGATTTCTGAACTTAAACTTAAAAATACTAAGGAATGCAGTTTGCAAACCGTGGCTATAAAAGTTCATGAACCGATTCAATTGAATCAAATCTTCTTTGCTTCAATTGTATCTTGTGTAGTACATAAGATTTCTTTGCAATTGAACAACTCTCTAACTAGTTCATTTGAACTAGTTATGGTGAAGAAGAACATGATTGATATGAAATGCTCATATGTCTAACCTTTTGGTTAACTATTGTTGAACCAACAAGTGCATACGTTTGGGTACGGTTAACAAACCTAGAAGCATGCATTGTCAAGTGTGTGTAACAAGCTAAGTTTTCGATCTAACGGTTGAGAAATATTATCTTGAATCTAAATCAGGTTTTCATCTAACGGTGAATATTGAATGCTTTGTCACTAAGCTAACATTGATTGCAAACCCTGATTTGAAAAACTATATAAAGGAGACATCTAGTATTGTGCAAAACTAATCCCCACACCTTACATGTGATACTAGTTTGCGTGCTAGAGTCGATTCTCCTTTAACCTTTGGTTTTCTTCTTCTAAAACCAGGTTAACGACTTAAAGACTTCATTGGGATTGTGAAGCCAGACCGATACTACTTTTATCATAGTTGTGTGATCTGATCTTGCGTCTTCTATCGTACGAGTACAATCATATTGATTGGTTTGAGATTGATATCTCCGATAGGCAAGATATAAAAAGTAATCACAAACATCTTCGTCCTATTGTTTGTGATTCTGCAACATCTTGTTTCGCTACCATATGATTAAGATTGTTGTGAGGTGATTGATAACTCTAGGATGTTCTTTGGGAATATAAGACCGGATTATCAATTGGTTCCTGTTCACCTTGATTATTATCAAAAGACGAAACAAAAACTTTAGGGTTTATCTGTGGGAGACAGATTGATCCTTTGATAGACTTGTCTGTGTGAGACGGATTTGTTTATTGTCAAAGCCTGCGATTTTGGGTCGTAGCAACTCTTAGTTGTGGGTGAGATCAGCTAAGGGAATCAAGTTCGTAGTATCCTGCTGGGATCAGAGGCGTAAGGAGTACAACTGTACCTTGGATCAGTGGGAGACTGATTGGGGTTCAACTACAGTCCAGTCCGAAGTTAGCAATAGGCTAGTGTCTATAGCGGCTTAATACAATGTGTGTTCAATCTGGACTAGGTCCCGGGGTTTTTCTGCATACGCGGTTTCCTCGTTAACAAAATTTATGGTGTCTGTGTTATTTTTACTTCCGCATTATATTTTTTTATATAATTGAAATAATACATGTTGTGCGTTTGAATCAATCAATTGGAAATCCGATCTTCAGTTGGTGATTGATATTGATTGATCCTTGGATATTGTTCTTTGGTACCATCCAAGTTATTCCTTGTGTTTGATTAAAGATTCGCTGATTTCTGTTAGCTTGAGTAAATCAAAACAAGAGAGAGATATTAACTCCTTGAGATACCTTTACCTAGATTGAGCCTGACTGTCTAGTTGATTCTCTAGAAATTATTTCGGAGTTAGTCCATACAGATTGCTAAGAGAAATATTGGGTGGTGTTATTAGACCCCCGCTTTTTCAGTTTTAATCCTTTTACTTCTCCTCGGATCAACTCTATTCCATATTCCTTTGAAGGTAAATTATGACTAGTTGAAAATACATCTAGGGGATCAATAACACATCCTTAAGAGGATGCAGGTTTCAAAATAAACATGTTCAAAGAACTCAACATCCCTAGACTCCATAAAAGTATTCACACCAGAGTCAGAAAAAGTAGAACTCACAACCAAAAACCTATATGCAGTAGGGTACTCATGAAACCTTATATAACACCCCCACACTATGACGTATGCATAACAAGGTTTTCTATCTTACCATGATCATATGGAGTTTTATCTAATTCTTTAATAACCCCCCCTCCCCACCCCCACACATACACAAGTTTGCGGTTGTTATTTAATCAACATGGAATATATCATCTCCTTAATGGTTCTGTTCTTATGTTCAATGATACCATTAGACTATGGTGAAAAATGAGGTGCAATATCCTATATGAATTTCATACTCGCCATCACGTTCAGACCTAACCCTTTTAGTGGTAACATATACTTCGTTTTCAATTTCAAGTTTATACTCTTAAGGCTTCTAAGGCATCATCCCTACCCCTAAACAAGTATACAAGATAGTACCTCATACAATCATCTATGAGAATTCTGAAGCACTTTTTACCACCTTAGCTTGGGTTGAATTCGTGTCAACTAGGTCTAACTAGATTAATTCTAAGGGCTTAGAATTACTCTGAACATTTTTGCTAAAATGTTTTATAACATATTTTGGTTTCACAGTGATTTCACTTTTGTTTTCAAAATCCAAATTAAATTTGGGTACTCAGACTATGCTATCCAGTTTATGCATTGACTTATAAGTTTATGAATCTAGGTCTACCATGCAAAACATTCAATCACACAAAAGAAAACACAAGAATCAAATATGTTCAGTTCATTATTTTTTCGGTTAAGCTTATATAGACCTTAAGTCTTATAATTGTTGCCTAAAAAATCACTGCCCTTAGTTACAACAAGTTCTCAGATTCAATTAATATCTTAAATCTTTTACCAACTACAAAAGAACAAGATACAAGCTTCTTGCACATGCCCGGAACATGAAAACTTCATTTAATGTGAGAATATTACAGATATGAGCTTATTCTCAACCTTTTCCTTTTATGCAACCTCTGTCGGAGATGAGTTACTCATATAGTGTTTATCGACATCCCCTATCCTCTGATAGGAGGTGAACATGTCTCTGTTTCAACAAACATGTTTGGTGGCTCCAGAGTCCACCTACTGGTATCTTACATTGGTTATTAAAACAACTTCTGACATCATGCCACTGAACTCATTCTAGTTTGTTTCAACTAAATTAACATTAACTTTCCACTTATTAAGGTTTTTATGTTTTCTACAATTTACTGCCGTGTGGCTAGGAATTTGACAAACATAACAATCACCCTTAATTAAAATAATGTCGGATTCAGTTTTACGAAACATATCTTTCTTATGAAGACTACGCTTAGAGTTGTGTTTGAATTTTCTTTCCTTTGTTATCTTTAGAAGACTTGTGTTCATCCACATGCGCCTGGTAGCCATGTCCCTTTTCAATTTCATGTCACAATCTTTGTTTATACTCTGACCACGAACACGGAAATTTCCCAATCACCTAATACACCACATCTCACAAACCTTAGTTTCGAATCGGAAAATAAAATATGAGTTTTGAAGATAACATATATATCTACAAACTTTGTTTGAATCACCATTTCAAAAAACTCATGGTTAGCCCATAAAAACTAATTTATTCAACAACAAATTTCTGCTCGTCAGAATATTTCAGGAACGTTTCTCTGTTTTGTAAAATATCAGATAATATATTTTTACAACTCCAAAAATTCCGAAATTTTATGTGGATCACGATCAGGATGTCTACTACATCAGGTTAAAAGGGTTCACCAAAATTGTTTCTAGGTTAAGAGATAACGTCGAAATTCTACAGCTGACCGAAAATTCGTTTTTTGTTTTTCACTCCACAATTAACATCCATGATTCACAGACCAACCATTTTCGATTATTACAAATTCTAATGTCTTAAGATTGTTGGGTGCAGTAATCAAAAACAAAGAAAAATCAAATAAGAAAAAGTTATTGATACTTAGCTCCTTTATAATGGAAGTGATCGATTGACGAAACGAACGAGCTTCCCAGATCTCCGCAACAGCAACAAGGAAAAACTTTAGAAAACAAAGTGAGTCACGTGTTCAACACGCTGTCCTTAAGAAATTAGCGCCCGTCTACACTCAAGAGTGATGCTATAGTCCTCACAGGATGAATATCTCCAAGATAAAACACCTTACTAGACCTACTACTAGCATACGTAGTAGATGCTCAACTTGAGCTTGGCAACTCCGAAAAACCCTTAAGGAAAATCGCGAACGCTAAAGAAAACAATAAAAAATATTTTTCCATTGGGGGTCTCTCTAAATTATAGAGAAACCCCTTTACCATTTACTTCACAAAAGTAGAAAATTTGTTTATATAACGGAATAAAACAACGTAAGAAGAGAAACTCCCCGATGTGGGACTGTTGATGGTGGATTTTAGTTCAGGGATAAAATTGTAAAACCAGTATTTAATGCACCGTCTCCCTGCAAAGGGTAAGGCCTTTTAAGAAGTGATGAGTGCAGAAAACCTCTTCGCTTTATTTGAAGCAATTCAATGTATACATGAAATTCACTCAGAATGGTGCATGCAACAGCAATCTCAAATATTTTGAGAATTTTATGAGCATTACTAGTTGATGCATGATTTTCCTAGTACTTTCCGTGCTATGTTCTCAGTCGAACTCTCATCATTGACATGACATGACGATTAAGTGTTCACTCTCAGCAGAGTAGCATGAATCTCTCGAAGTGCCAATATTGAGATCTGCATGAAATACCCACACAGGCTACATCACTTTATGACAAAGAGAGTCTCGTATCGACGCGCTTTTAATTAAAGACGGATCGATCGAACATTTTTAATTTCCTTAAGGGAAATCTAGACTGTCCATATAAGTCTTAGAAACGATCACGGCCATACAATTTGGCCGCGCAATCTAACAAGCCTAGCAAAACCCTGGCAGGAATAGGAAATCATCGTGATGACCACCGACGGGCCCACTAATGCCCTGACCGACTGGACCTCACCCATACATCTTCCAGCGCTGTCAAACTCCAACCCTAAGCAGGGTGGTCGCGCTGTTTGAGAGAAACTCGATCGAGCATGGACTATCCAAAACATCTTAAAAGTACCCCAACCGTCCAACTTCGCCATCTTGGTTGGACGGCTTAGATCATCCCATGAGTGATTAGGGAAGTGCTAACACGCAAGGTGGTGGGCCAGCTTTCCCCTCACTTGATCAGTTTGCCCACGACAAGGCTATAGGGCAAGAAAACGCTTGCCCAAACTATAGCAGGTGCGATGCTTCTAAATCCTAATTTTGGGTCGCGGAAGTACACTAGCGTCTTAAATCGATCGCAACCAATCAACTTGGCTATCCTATTTGGATGGCTTAGATCGCATTTTGGACCATCAGGAAGGTGCAAATAAGTTCACCGTCAGCCTAATATTACCCCCACGTGATCGATTTACCCAAGGGAAGCCAATGGCATGCCAAACCTCTTGGTCAAACTCGCGTGGACATGGCTGTCTCAAAACCCTAATTAGGGTTTATGGTAACACGTTTCTGTCTTAAATTGATCACGACCATCCATCTTCACCAGCCTAAACGGATGGTGCAGATATTGATTTAAACGGTCCCAAGGGTGTCAACGTGATCACCATTGACTCACCTTTACATGTGACCGGCCGGCCTATACAAACCAGGCCTCGGTGCCTCGAAACACGTGCCCAAAAGGTGGTAGGTCACACGATCTTCAAACCCTAATTTGCACTTTGCGGCAATATATTTCTATCGCAAATTGACCATGACCACTCATCTTCGCCGGTCGAATTGAGTGGATTAAATCTGATTTTTGATGGACCAAGAGATGTAGGCATGCATGCCGGCAGCTCGTCTTCATGCATGCCCGATCGGTCCGTGGGAATCATCAATCAGTGCTTGGATTCGATTAGCCAAAATAGGGACAGCCGCACGGTCCCTAAACCCTAAATTTCATCAACGGCAATGCAAAACTGCCGTAAATCATCTCGTCCATCCAGCTTTGCATGCATAACTGGATGATGTATATTTATTTCCAGCAAACCTGCAAAGCAGCATGACAACCACCATCCGCTTCTCTTCCACATGGAGTGATCAACCAAGTGATGGCTTGTTTACAAAGCCCTCAAACGATCACCCAAAGGAAGTCTGGCATGCTGCCATTTTAAGATGCTCAATCCGCGAATTATTCAATCAAGCCTTAAAACAACGATGCTTCATGCATATCGATTTTTTTGAGATGCTTGCTTAAAAGCGATGCATGACATGCATCGAGCACGTACGATATTTTATGAATATCAATTCCATAAATAATTTAGTTATTTAACTTAATAGCACCATATGCTATTTTTTGCGGCAAGTCCCACGACTTGACCCACTCACTCGAGACATCAAACATGTCACAAACTAGGGGATACTTACTGGGGTATTGGTCTGGCGGTTTACAGCGTGCGGCGTGCAAAGCGCTCATTACGAGAACGTGTGAGGAAAAGATGGACGGTTAATGGTGATGAGGGAAGTGGGCAAAGGCATGATAGTGTGACAATCACCATCCTTACATGACCCCACTACTCCATCACTTATCTTTCTCCACTTCCTACGAGATGAGGAATGCTCTCAAATGACTTGTATAAATAGGTTCTTCAACCTATTTTCAAACGACACAGAAGATCAAGTTGTTGTTAACACCGTATTCAGAAAACACCCAGGACTGATAGCTTACATTGTGCAATCCAATTGAACATTCTGATACAAGTCATAAACAACCAACACCTTCACAATCTCAACACCTTATTTGCTTCCCTCCCTAATATCAACCCCATCTCCTTCACTTTGTGACGGAAGCAAGTCTGGAACGACCATTTCTTGGTTTAGACCAGAATTGTACAGATTGATCTCTCGAATCTAAAGTAGTCCCGTGCAGTGCATTTGTTTAGGGTTTAGATTCATTTCTCATCCACACACACCCAAATTTACCAAAACCAGTAGAAACAGTTTTCACCCATAAACAACTGGCAACCAAAGTGGGAGATTAATCTCTCGGTTGTGAAGTCAATTTCTTCAATACCCAATTCCATTTTGCTGATTTCAAAATGGTTGGTCTTAGGACTATCCCAACAACTTCAAATCCCGATCGAAGTTACTCCAATGAAGGTTCCCCTTTTCCCAACGGTGTATCTGGTGATGTAACCGACGGAAGAATCCCAACATTGATCGAGTTAGCACGGGTGCAGGAGATTCACACGAAGAATATGGATCTGATCAAGGAAACAATAAACAGTATACTCGATCTCCTAGTCAAGATAACATCGGATATGAGTGGTTCTCATGTTGCAGAGATTTATACACTAGGGACTGATCCTCACAACGATCCTCCTCAAGTCAATAGTTTCACTATGAACCAGAGGCCGGTGGACCAGGAAGCAGCTTCTCTAGTGGAAAACTTGTTCAAACTTTTACACCTCTCGAAGAATCAGCGGGCGGAGACGTTTGATACAATCAACCAGATAGCGCTAGACGTGCATTTAACCCCTTCGCATCCTGAAGCCTCGAAAACACCAGAGATGTCTGTGAATAATGTCACATTCACAGAAGACGAAATGATGGCGGAAGAAGGTCACAACCGGGCCCTAAACGTTACTGCACGCATCAAGGATTCAGAATTCAAAAGGGTCCTCATCGACACGGGAGCATCTTCGAATGTGGTTAATCTCAAGACTCTCAGGACGGTCAAGGTTCGCCCAAAAAAGATCATACGACAGCCTACCACGATGACAGACTTTAAAGGAAACCAAACCAACACGTACGAGTATGTCAATCTGAATTTATCTTTATGGCTTGTTCAGTCAAAGGTGAAATTCAAAGTCATAGAAAAGAAGCCAGACTACCATATGATATTGAGGAGACCATGGCTTCTTGACAATAGGATTGTCCCCTCGACGTGTCACTAATTCCTGAAGACTATGTTGAATAAAGATGTTGTCTGTATTCCCGCATCATTGTCTCCTTACGTGCCGATATGTGGAGCGGAATTGTTTGAACCAAAGGAAGCTCTACGCGATGAATCAGACAAAGTTTATTTCACCCCACTCCCCACGTGGGCGTCATTCCAAGAAAAGGACCGACTTACATCATTAAAGGTTAAGTCTCATGATATATCTCTGCTAACAAGGCGTATCAGTTCTTCTTCATCATGTGAAGGAGCGACCCATACTCACACAAAGAGAGAGCGAACTTTTGTGGCAGGCCGTGATCAGAAAGGGAAAACCGTGTACTGGCGCCGCTGTTAGCAATTGGAAGGGGAGAATGTCACCCAGTCTCTCCGCCCAACGGAATGCTACAGCAACGACGAGCCGCGAGAAGAAGTGCTAGATGCTCCACGACAGCTACAAGATGGCACCAACTCCACAACTGATGAGCTCTAAATCATTAACATCGGGAATGAGGAATCTCCTAGACATATCTCCATCAATTCAACTTTATGTACAGACGAGCGCACGAAGCTCGTGGACCTTCTCAAAGAGTACCAGGACATATTCGCTTGGGCGTATGAAGAAATGCCCGGTTTAGATGAAAAATTGGTCACCCATCATCTACATGTCATACCTGGATCCAAGCCGGTTAAACAATCTCTGAGGCAATTCAGACATGAGGTAGAGGAGAAAATTAAGACTAAGATTCAGAAGTTGCTGTCTGCTGGCTTCATTAAACCCATTCATCATCCAACCTGGTTCGCTAATGTGGTTCCGGTGAAAAAGAAAAACGGGAAAATCAGGTGCTGTGTGGATTTCATAGACTTGAACAGATGCTTCCCCAAAGATGATTTTGCCCTTCCTAACATCGACATGTTAGTAGATGCGACCGGCGGACACGGCATGTTCTCCTTCATAGATGGATATAACAGTTATAATCAAATAAGGATGTATGAGCATGACGCAAGTAAGACAACCTTTTGAACTCCCCTCGGAAATTTTTATTATACTGTAATGCCATTTGGTTTAAAGAATGTCGGTGCAACGTATCAACGCGCCATGACAGAAATCTTCCACGACATGATGCATAAGCAAGTTGAAGACTATGTGGATGATATAGTAGTCAAATCAAAAGCCCGAGCGGCCCACACATGAGTTCTACGACAGGTGTTCGAGAGGTGCCGCAAATATAAATTGAAGATGAATCCTTTGAAATGCGCTTTTGGCGTTTCTTCTGGTAAATTTCTGGGATTCCAGGTGACTGCTGAGGGGATTAAAGTGGATCCATCCAAGACCCAAGCCATCCTCACGATACCGCCTCCGCGAACTGTGAAGGAACTCCAAATATTCACGGGCAAGGTGAACTACATTCGACGTTTTATACCTGGTTTAGTCCAGCTTGTTGCTTTATTCACCCCCTTACTAAAAAGGGGAGCAAGTTTCGTCTGGACTGTACTACAACAAGAGGCGTTTCGGAAGATTCAAAAAATATTGTTTTCTCCGGATGTAATGAAATATCCCACCCAAGGGAAACCGTTGTGCCTCTACGCTGTTTTTAGTGATACCGCCTTCGGAGCTCTGCTCGCTCAAGAGGATGATGAAGTAATTGAACATCCTATATACTATTTCAGTCGAATTTTGAGAGACGCTGAACTCAGATATCCCAAAGCAGAAAAGGCATGCTTAGCCCTAATCCATTCCATTCAGAAGTTCAGACATTACCTGCTATTCAACAAGGTGGTGCTTATATCTAAATCTGATCCTGCGAAGTTTTTGCTTTCAAAACCGGCCTTGATGGGAAGGCCGGCCAAATGGCTCCTCCAAATGTCAGAGTTGGATATAACGTGCGCATCACCAAGAGCCATCAAAGGACAAGCAGTCGCAGATTTACTAGCAACATTCCCGGGGGAGGGCACCACTGCACTACACGAAGATCTTCCCGGAGAATTTCCTTAGATCTCTGTTGTCGAAGAAGAAGTGTGGCTATTGTATTTTGATGGCTCTGCCACCCCTAGCGATAATACCGGAGGGGCGGGTGTAGTCATAGTATCTCCAACCGGTAAAGTCTTCTCGCATTCCTTCAAGCTGGACTTTCAGTGCACTAACAATTCAACAGAATATAAAGCCTTCCTGATAGGACTGTCATTAGCCAAGCAGGCGGGGGCCGCACGCCTGGAAATAAGAGGTGACTCTAAGTTACTGGTTAATCAAATGAATGGAGTATACACGCTGAAGGAAGTAACACTGGCCCCGTACAGAGCCGAGGCGCAAAGGTTGCTAAATTACTTTGCTGATGCAACCATAACTCATGTTGGCCTCAACAACAACCGACACGCTGATTGTTTAGCCACGCTAGCATCCAAGTTGCAGTTCGAAGGCTTAGAAGAAACCTTGACGGTGAAAAGGAGGACAGTAGAATCAACATGTATTTTGCAATGCAAGGACACTGAAACCCGTGATTGGCGAACTCCGGTCGTTCAGGAGCTTAACAACTCGCTTTCTCAAGGAAAAGTCAGTCTCAAAACCCTGCAGAACTTCTTCATGCTTCATGGTATGTTATATCATCGAAACCCGAATGGCTCCCTGTCAAGATGTCTCGGAGATGAAGAAGCGCAGCTGCAGCTTAACCGCGTTCATGACGAAATTTACGGAAAAACATTGGTGGTAACGCTCTATCGTCTTCTTCAACGCCTTGGCTATTACTGGACGAAAATGGAAACTCAATATCGGTTACTCCAAAAGTATTGCTCTAATTGTCAAGCACCGCCATACCAATTGGAGGTTTTCAGCATAAGTCATGCTGGGGATTGGAGAGAACCGTATATTAGCTATCTTCACGACGGAATGGCTCCCGCCAACCGAAAGGATGCCGTCAATATAAAACAAAAGGCGAAGATATTCGTATTTCACGAAGGGATCCTGTATCGTAAGAGCTTTGGAGGTGATCTGTTACGGTGCTTGGCTGAGGCAGAGATTCTAATTATTTTGAAAGAAATGCATGAAGGGTAACATCAAGGGAAGAAGAAATTGTTTCTCCAGATACACGAGAAATAATATTGACCGACCATGGAGAATGATGCAGCTGCATTTGTTCAAAGCTGCCACAAATGTCAAATTCATGGAAACCTCATTCATTCACCTTCTACTCCTTTACACTCGATAAGTAGTCTGTGGCCGTTTTATAGCTGGGAACTTGAAATCATTAGGAAGATCAATCCGCCGTCATCAAAGCAGCATGAGTATATCATAATCGCAACAGAATATTTTACCAAGTGGGTTGAATCCATTCCCCTACGAGGGACTACATGAGCGATGATTGCGGCGTTCATTAAAGAGTACATCATTTGTCGTTTTGGCGTGCCTAAACATATTATTACCAGTAACGACACTCCCTTCGCCAACAAACAAGTACGAGAGTTGCTTGAGGAATATGGAATTAAACAAGTCTTTTCCACCATTTATTACCCCAGGGGAACAGACAAGCTGAGAGCACCAACAAAACACTAATTCAGATTCTTAGTCGAACAATGCATGGCAATCCTAGAGAATGGCACGAAAAACTACCGATGGCGCTATGGGCGTATCAAACAGCACCTAGAAGCTCCATTGGAGTTTCTCTTTATTCACTTGTTTACGGCACGGACGCGATCCTCCCAGCAGAAATCAAGATCCCGTCAGCCAGGATTGCAGCAGCAAGTGGGCTCCACTAGAACGAAGCTGAAGCATCGAATTCCAGAATCGCCGAGTTAAACACTTTGGACTCCAAACGAGGTAAAGCAGAGGAGCGTACTCAGGCATACATAAACAGGATCTCCAGAGCATATGACAAAACTGTAAAGCCACGCGTTTTTAAAGTAGGGGATTTGGTTTTAAAGACGGCCGAGCACATTCAACAAGACATGTCTGCACCAAAGTTCTCTCCAAAATGGGAAGGTCCCTATGTGATCACTAAGTCTTACAACACTGGATACTAAAAGATTATTAGGGTGGATGGAGGAAAGCTGGAAGCAGTCATTAACGGAAAATGTCTCAACGCATGCCATGCTTGATCATTGTCCCTCTGTCTCATGACACAACAATACATGCATTTTTCATTCGTTACACATCTGAATTATAAATTTATTCAAAATACATTAATGTAAAGCTCCCTTCACCTACCAAAACCAATGCAATTCATTTCTCAAGAACGATGTTCAAGACCAAAAAAAAAAAGATGAGCAAGCGTCATTAGCAATAAAAGAGTAAGGCTCAGAAGAGACCGTCCAGCAGGTTATAGTCCCTTGAGAGCATCATCTTCAGCCTAGCTTGATACCTATCTGTCCTACTCTTCAAATTTGGACTGCCTGCTCCACCCTCTCCGATTCCGCAGTCAGAGCCTTCTCCTCCTCCAAGATAGATTTCACAACAAGAACTACATTCACGAGGATACCGGCTCGATCAACTTTGATGATCTCAAGGCGCTGCCGCAACCAGCTCACATTGAACTCCATGGATTCTCATGTAGACACCATATTTTACCACTTTTCGATATTTGATTCAGCAACGTTGCGAATAGAGATACTCTCCATCTCAGCAATCATGGGAAGGAGGCAGTTTACTGTGGTAACCAAAGCAGATGAACAGTGTCGAACTACATTCCTGGTTGCGATGTGGCCATACTTTCTCCATACTTTTGTGTATAAAGACACAAACTCCTTCCGCACTAAGAATCCACCGACAATTCGATAACTAGAAGATACACATCTCATGTGAATATCAAATGAAAGGCCCGCGTTAGGATATATTCATAAGAAGAGATACCCAGATCAGCATCTTCAAGGTCTGCAAGGGAAGGCGTGTTTGAGTTTGAAGGGAGAGGACTGGTTAGGTCGTCATCATCAATTACTGTCACGCATGTTCCAGTAGGTGTCTCTGCGAGAAAGGAGGGTTATTCACATGATCATGAAGAACAAAAAATTATTCGAAAAGAGGAAAAGAAGAGCGAACCGGTATAATCTTCTTAACTCGGAGGATACGAATAGGGGATCCATCGCAAAGCTCAGGGATCCGTTCACACTAAAATAAAAATCATCAGAAGTAAAATAAAGGAGAAAGCAGTGTCTTTAAAGCCATGAGATATTCAAAATCATACCTCGGATGCAAGCCGTATACGTTTGGTAGAAGAACCTGGTTGGTTGAATAAGATTATCCACCGCTGTTCGACATGATGAAAAGGTGGAGTTTCTGCAAGAGAACCCTATGGCGATTCTAAATCTCTGCATGTACATATACATCGAAGAAACCATAAAGGAAGACCGAACCGCCTACAACGAGATTTATCCAATAAATGAGGATTCAACACCAACCAAGTCGTGTTCTCTTTCAAACCCTAGTCAAGATCGGAAAAGCTACTGGATATCTAAAAGAGAGAGTGTTTAGTCCAGCTCCGAGATGTTTGGGGCGTAAGGTGGTGTTCATCTCTCCGGTAAATATTTATCTACTCTAGCTCGATCATTCTAACGCTTAACTGTGACCATCTAGTGCTTACCCCGCAATAGTGTAACCATTACGTGCTAAGGAGGGGACTTAATGTTGATGGTGGATTTTAGTTCAGGGCTAAAATTGTAAAACCAGTATTTAATGCGCCGTCGCCCTGCAAAGGGTAAAGCCGTTTAAGAAGTGATGAGTGCAGAAAACCTTTTCGCTTTATTTGAAGCAATTCAATGTATACATGAAATTCACTCAGAATGGCGCGTGCAACAACAATCCCAAATATTCTGAGAATTTTATCAGCATTACTAGTTGGTGCATGTTTTGCCTAATATTTTCCGTGCTATGTTCTCAGTCGAACTCTCATCATTGACATGACATGAAGATTAAGTGTTCACTCTCAGCAGAGTAGCATGAATCTCCCGAAGTGCCAATATTGAGATCTGCATGAAATACCCACACAGGCTACATCACTCTCTGACAAAGAGAGTCTTGTATCGACGCGCTTTTAATTAAAGACGTCTCGATCGAACATGTTTAATTTCCTAAAGGGAAATCTAGACTGTCCATATCAGTCTTAGAAACGATCACGACCACATAATTTGGACGCGCAATCTAACAAGCCTAGCAAAACCCTGGCAGGAATAGACAATCATCGTGATGACCACCGACAGGCCCACTAATTCCCTGACCGTACGGACCTCACCCATACATCTTCCAGCGCTGTCAAACGCCAACCCTAAGCAGGGTGGTCGCGTTGTTTGGGAGAAGCTCGATCGAGCATGGACTGTCCAAAACGTCTTAAAAGTATCGCAACCGTCCAACTTCGCCAGCTTGGTTGGACGACTTAGATCATCCCATGAGTGATTAGGGAAGTGCTACCACGCACGGTGGTGGGCCAGCTTTCCCCTCACTTGATCGGTTTTCCCACGACAAGGCTATAGGGCAAGAAAACGCTTGCCCAAACTATAGGATGCACGATGCTTCTAAACCCTAATTTTGGTCGCGGAAGTACACTAGCGTCTTAAATCGATCACAACCAATCAACTTGGCCAGGATATCTGGATGGCTTAGATCGCATTTTGGACCATCAGGAAGTTGCACATAAGTTCACCGTCAGCCTAATATTACCCCCACGTGATCGATTTTCCCAAAGCAAGCCAATGACATGCCAAACCGCTTGGGCAAACTCGCGTGGACGTGGCTGTCTCAAAACCCTAATTAGGGTTTATGGAAACACGCTTCTGTCGTAAATTGATCACGACCATCCATCTTCACCAGCCTAAACGGATGGTGTAGATATTGATTTAAACGGTCCCAAGGGTGTCAACGTGATCACCATTGACTCACCTTTACATGTGATCGGCCGGCCTATGCAAACCAGGGCTCGGTGCCTCGAAACGCGCACCTAAAGGTGATAGGTCACATGGTCTTCAAACCCTAATTTGCACTTTGCAGCAATATATTTCTATCGCAAATTGATCATGACCACTCATCTTCTCCGGTCGAATTGAGTGGCTTAGATCTGATTTTTGATGGACCAAGAGATGTAGGCATGCACACCGGCAGGTCGTCTTCATGCATGCCTGATCGTTCTGTGTGAATCAGCAATCAGTGCTTGGATCCAATTATCCAAAATAGGGACAACCGCACGGTCCCTAAACCCTAAATTTCATCAACGACAATGCGAAACTGTCGTAAATCATCTCGTCCATCCAGCTTTGCATGCATAATTGGATGATGTATATTTATTTCCATCAAACCTGCAAAGCAGCATGACAACTACCAACCGCTTCTCTTCCACAGGGAGTGATCGACCAAGTGATGGCTTGTTTACGCAGCCCTCAAACGATCACCCAAAGGAAGTCTGACATGCTTCCATTTTAAGACGCTCAAACCGCGACTTATTCAATCAAGCCTTAAAACAACGATGCTTCATGCATATCCATTATTTTGAGCTGCTTGCTTAAAAGAGATGCATTACATGCATCGAGCACGTACGATATTTTATGAATATCAATTCCATAAATAACTTAGTTATTTAACTTAATAGCACCATATGCTGTTTTTTTGCGGCAATTCTCACGACTTGACCCACTCACTCGAGACATCAAACATGTCACAAACTGGGGGATACTTACTGGGGTATTGGTCTGGCGTTTTACAGCGTGCGGCGTGTAACACGCTCATTACGAGAACGTGTCAGGAAAAGATGGACGGTTAATGGTGATGAGGGAAGTGGGCAAAGGAGTGATCGTGTGACAATCATCATTCTTACACGACCCCACTACTCCATCACTTAACTTTCTCCACTTCCTACAAGATGAGTATTGCGCTCAAAAGACTTGTATAAATAGGTTCTTCAACCTATTTTCAAACAACATAGAAAACCAAGTTATTGTTAACACCGTATTCAAGAAAAAAAAACTGATATCTTACATTGTGCAAGCCGGTTCAACATTCTGATACAAGTCATAAACATACAACACCTTCACAATCTCAACACCTTCTTCGCTTCCCTCCCTAAGATCAACCCCATCTCCTTTACTTTGTGACCGAAGCAAGTCTGGAACGACCATTTCTTGGTTTAGGCCAGAATTGTACAGATTGATCTCCCAAATCGAAAGTACTCCAGTGAAGTGCATTTGTTTAGGGTTTAGATTCGTTTCTCATCCACACACACCCAAATTTACCAAAACCAGCAGAAATAGTTTTCACCCATAAACAGGGACGAATAATTTATGTAGTCTCTTAAAACAACTAAAGATTGTAAACTCCACGATGTGGGACTAATAAGTTTTTTTCATTCACAAAATAAACGATTAATAAACCTTTAAAAATTCAATTTTATTAATCGTTTTCCAACAACGATTAGATATCAAAATTGATCGATTTTTTAGGGCACTGATTTTTTTAGGTGTCATTGTTCTGTGAAGTAATGATTAATCATTTTGGTCCAATATATTTACGAAAACCAACCGATGAAGATGTTAGACAACTATTGATTGAAAATGAGGACATGGGATTCCCAGGAATGCTATGTAGTCCCGATTGCATGCATTGGGTATGGAAAGGATGCCCTGCATATTGGGCCGATTAGTATAAGGGTCATTATGAAAAACCAACAGTTATCCCTGAAGCTGCTGCTTCTTATGATTGTTGGATATGGCACGCTTTTTTTGGTCTTCCGGGTTCACAAAATGATATTAATGTTTTGCACAAGTCGCCTCTGTTTGAAGATTTGAAGTATGGAATTTCTCCATCTGCCCGTTTCATGATCAACGACCATCAGTACACTCATGGTTGTTATCTTGCGGATGATATCTACCAAAAATGGTCCACCTTGGTTCAATGCTACCGTCAGCCTCCTGTTGGTCCATTGGGCCGTTCATATCGAAATTTTAACGATGCCCAAATGGAATTGAGGAAGGATGTGGAACGCGCTTTTGGAATTTCGAAGAGGAAGTTCACTATCATTTGTGGCCCATATCGTGGGTTGTGTCCTCGTGAAATGCACAAGACTATGCTCACTTTCATAATTCTTCATAACATGGTAATTCAAGAAACCCGTCGTGATTCAGATTGGATTAACTATGAAGATGAAGATTTGAGGCCGGAGATTCGACCAGAAAGAGGCTGCCCTGCAAAGGATCATCGTCAAATGACTAACTACATTCAGAACCGAAATTTGTATGGCCAATTAAGAGATGGTCTGAGATTGAATATTTGAGCAGAGCATGGAAGACAATGATTTTTTCTTTTTTATGTATTGTTATTTATTTAAAGTTATTATTAAATGGAATGCAAAACTTAATAAAAACATTTCTAATTAATAAACTTCAACATTTCATTTCAAATTAACAACAAACCAAATTAAAACTTAAAACAAAATATTAAAACGTAAACTACTACATTAAAACTTAAACTCATACATTAATCATCTAGAAGAACTACTACATCAAACTCATCATCAGTTCCATCATCATCATCATTGGATTGGTTGTTAGTAAATCCAGCTTGCTGTTCAATCTGTGCTTGAATCCTGTCAAATTTGATTTGCCATACATGTTTTTGTTGGGCGATCATATTGAAGTGTTAGCTTGAAGAATGTTATGCTTGTCATAGTCAAACCCAAATTTTTCTTGGGAAAGACGACTTTTCTTACTCTCCCGGTTTTGAATTTTCCTATTAACTGATCTTTGTTTCTCGACGGTCTTTTGATGTTCCATAAACTCCGCCATGTTAAATCCTCCGAACTCCCTCCTTCTAGAGCTAATTTTTTAGCCATTTTTGCAGTGTTCCTCCCTGAAAGTTTTCCCTTATTATTACCATCAACATAATTATTGAAAACTTTGTTGGCATTTGAGCTTGTTGTGGAATCTGGTGAAGAATTTGATGGACCTGGTGAATATGGTGAATAATTTGGTGTTGAGGGAGAAGAATTATATGGTGACCTTTCAGGTACTTGTTGATTATTTGACAAGTATTCTGGATTATATTTGTTCAACCCCTTCAAAATATAATAACAACTTTCATAAGCGAACCGTTTACCATGTTTTCGTTGCCAATCTATACGAACCTCTCTTTCAAAATCAACATCAGTCTGACTACTGTCCTTGCCTTTTATCTTGGCTTGCATTATTAATGCAACATAAGCGGCCACTTCCCGGTTGATTACAATGAAGTGTTCTGACAGTCCTTTTGCATCACGACCATTGATGTTCATGGTTTGTCCATCATATTTCTTAAATATGTTATCCCACGTGGTGTTACCATGTTGTTGTACACCATCGATATAATCTTGGGTAAAAAAATAATAATTACGACAAATACATTCATCTTCCATCATGGTGTATTTTGCACCACAGACTCGAGTTTTTTTTATCTTTTCCTTGACTTTGAGATTGTGAATCCATTTTACAAGAAAATATAGATAGTTTTAGATTTGAAAAAAATTGAGAAGTTGAGAAATTCAATAGAGATTTAGAAATTCTGGTGTGAGTTAAAATGAGTTCGAAATTAGGTATTTATAGAGGGGGGAAATTGTAGCCGTTAGATGTGGAACCGATAAGCGTTAATCATACCATCGAGCGACACCTTGACTATCGCCAGCACTAGAAAGACCAGCGAGCGCTCGCTCGACCATCGAGCAAAGGAGACTCTGTCGCTCGCTGGAAACTCTGTCGTGTATGCCTACATGCCAGGAAAAACATATTGGCACATGAATTTGGCAGTTTGGTATACCCATAATGAGTGCATATATATATCAAATATCATGTTTTGGCATGTGCATAGGAATAGGCCTTACACATATTTAATGGGCTAACCACTACTTGCCTAAAGCCATTTTCTACAAATTGTCAATTTGAGGAACCCTATTTCAACGGAAAGTTAGTGTGCCCGAAACTGACCCTAAACCACAAACAACTTTCTTTGTTTTTGCTCGCACGTCATTTAGTATCTGTCCTAGGAAAAATTACTACGCCGTAAAAGGAGTTGATACCTATGAAAAATGTGCTTTGAATTATTTATTTTTTGATACTAAAAATGCCAATGGCATTGGTTGATAAGTGTTTCCTGCACATGGAGAACGTCTCACATGGACCTTGGCAATGTGCTTTGAATCTCATAAACCTAAAATGTATAAACGGCCATATATTATTGCGTATTTTTCCGGAAGGAAAGCAACATGCTAGCCTGTCAAATTTCCTTTTATGGCTTCCAATTGAAATTTCACCTTCCTAGAAATTTCGCTCATAAGAGTAAGAAAAAAAGTATTGTTAGAGTTATAAATCTCAGCCGTTGAAAATCCTTGAACGGCGGTAAGTCGTTTGATTTCTTTCCTGCATAATGCACCTAGACTAGCCGAACACAAGGTGTTGCATCCATATAATTACCATAAGAGAGTCAGAGAATCATTTGCAGAGAAAGAAAGAGGGAGAAGAAGAAGAGATGGATAGACAGGCACAACCCGCAGTAAGATCTTTTATAATATTTTTTAATTCATTCATGCAATTTGATTTCCTAGGCTGTCATGCTAGGTCTTGTTGTGTTTATTTTGTTTCGGGTGTTGGCCTTTGCCTTCCCTCTTGTCTGGCTTCGGCACTCCTCCATCTGTATTTTTTTTCCCGGCAGTAAGAAATTAAGTAGCAGCATCAGAGATTCAATGACTCTTGCTTTTTCCTTTTCTAATTTAACTCTTGTTAATGTGTAGAAATCAGGTTGGAAGAATTTCTTGGCACATGTTGGTCCTGGTTTTCTCGTCTCTTTAGCTTATCTAGATCCTGGAAATTGTAAGTGCATGGACAATATCTTATTTCCTCATTTCCTCCTTTGATCTGTGAAATCTTCTCATTTGTTTTCTTATTAATTTTGGTTTAGTGGAGACTGATCTCCAAGCTGGAGCGAATCACAAGTACGAGGTAAGTAAATAGTTGAATTATTTGTTTCCGAGAATTAAAAAAGATTGTTCAAAATTAGTGGAAAAATGATGAATTAAGAATCTTCTTATTCTTTGCAGCTATTATGGGTAGTTTTGATCGGTCTAATATTTGCACTCCTAATCCAGTCTCTCGCCGCCAATCTTGGTGTTGTTACAGGTGAGAAAAACACGAAACTTAAGCCGTGTTTGGTATAGTGAAACGTTTATTTTAACTTGTTCGGGGGTGTTGTTACTTGAGAGTGGAACAGGAAATGCCCCAAAGATGCACCATTCTGTATAATGTTGTCTAATATAGCGTGCCGTGTTCTCATGGTATATCCTGCACGCGTTACTCTTACCAAACAAAGCCTACTTGGCTACTTCCATCTTCTTCGTGTTTTTTAGTTTACAGAAATAAAAGAAAAAAAGAAAAGAAAAAAAATGGAAAAAGGGTCGAGAGAGAAAGAGGGAAAGAGATCCAGAGACATAGGGAGAGTTAGATCGAGAGATAGAGAGAGAGAGTGAATCATGAGTTAGATATGAGATAGTGCTTGCTGATTTGATCTTGGTATGAGAAGGTTTCCCTAGTTTTCATTAAAAAAAAAACAAGTAAGTAAATGAAACCATTTGTTTATTTTTGTAAAAATCAGACTCATGCATGATGTTTTTGATTGATTATAATTGAATTTGACGTGATTGAGTCGTTAAATCAGTGTTTCTGAAATTAGGGTTTCTGGGTGTTTGAATTGGGGTTTGATTTTTGCCCAAATCGACTAAAGCATGATGTATGATGTGATTTTTATTATAAATAAAATTCAAAGTGATTGTTTCTGTCACTAGATTGGAAATTGGGAATCAAATTAGGGTAATTAGTAATTGTTGTTCATAAATTAGGGAATTTGTAAAATTGGGAATGAAATTACAGTAATATCAATAATTGATTGGTGTTCAGTTGATGTTGTTGTTAGTTAAGCATTGAATTGTATCTGATTTTATGTGTTAATCACTTTTGCGCAATAGGAAAACATTTGGCGGAGCTCTGCAAAGCTGAGTATCCAGTTTTCGTAAAGATCTGCCTCTGGTTTTTAGCGGAGATTGCTGTTATTGCAGCCGATATACCAGAAGGTAATTCTTTTTATTTTTTGGGTTTTCTTGTCAACATGGAGTTATGCAAATAATCGTGTTTGTTGCTTTTCAGTGATCGGAACAGCTTTCTCGCTGAACATATTGTTCGGGGTTAAAGTCTGGGCTGGGGTTCTGATTACTGGATTGAGTACTATCCTTTTTCTTGGCCTACAGAAGTTTGGGGTCAGTCTCTTTGTTTTTCTTGATTAACAGTTATACTTGATTTTTGTTATAGGGAAAGCTAAAATTGATTGGGAAAGCTGACTTTTGATTTTTGGACAATTGACTTTTGGTCAGAATGGGCGGAAATATAAGAAATCCCATTTTCCATCATATCGCTGTCTTCTGCTTTGATTTTAGTTCTCCTTTCGGATTCCATTCAAATAACCCACTAAACCTAACTTTCTTAGGTAGCTGAAATTTCTTAGTTTCTCTAAGGATTATAGGTAGTCTATCACTAATGAAGTTGCATCAATCTAGAACAGTTGAACAATGTTATTATTAACAACTGCAAAATAGTCATCTTATGAACATTGACAGTATCAATCTGACTTTAAAGATGTCAAGAACTTTAGATGTGCGAGCAGATCAAATAAGACAAAACGCTACTTATTTACAATCTTAGGAGAGCATGCAACTAAGTAAAAGGCGGACTTCATCATCTGTTACTTGTTATTACTTCATCTCTATATGACATATTTTTAAATTTAAATTCCTGATCATTCCTTTGAAGACTGATTTAGACAAACTTATGTGTTTTGCAATAGCGAATTCATCATATCATCAGAAAACATCCGCCGATCAAAGTTAAGCCTTGCTATCTCACTTCCCATGTTAAGATATAGTATAAAAATACAGTACCGTAAAGAGGGATGTGGAGGAACAAATGAATGAAATTTACCACCTTTTAACATTCAAAGTACTGATATAAAAGCATTCAAAATAAGATTTCCAATTGTTTTGTACTGTCATTTTGAATTCGTAAATGAGATCAAGTGTGTGAAGCAATTTTTGAATGTGCATATGGGTTCTTTTTGTATCCAAGCCTCGTTGGTGTTTGATCAACTTATTTAAACAAGTTTAAAGGCTACATTTAATTTTAGGGAGATCTCAGAAATGAGAAAGGCTAGGTGAAGACGGTCAGAGATGACTTTAACTATTTTCCAACTTGCATAGACAAAGTCAGCTTTCCCTATAACAAAAATCTTATACTTTGTTTACTAATTGTTATAACAACTACAGCTGATCATTGTTTTTTTTTTTTCAGGTTAGGAAGCTAGAATTTCTGATAGCAACTTTTGTGTTGGTGATGGCTGCTTGCTTTTTCGTGGAATTGAGTTTCGTCAACCCACCTGCAGCAGAGGTGATGCAGGGTTTGTTCATACCAAAGCTCCAGGGACAAGGAGCTACGGGAGATGCAATTGCATTATTTGGGGCACTAGTTATGCCGTAAGTACTCTCTCTTAAACCTAAACTTAAATTTCATCACTTAAATTTGATAGCATTGTTAGACTTTTTTATGCTTTAGCATCAAATCATGTTTAGTTTAATAAAACTGGATTAGCCTAATCTTAATCAAGTGTGTGTGTTAAGTTTTTTTTTTTTTTTTTTTTTTTTGACAAAGGTAATTATATTAAAAAAGATGCATCAGTAGCTAAGATTACATTTAGAGTAGCTGATGGAACATGCCACCACTCTCCAGTACTACCAGACTTACGGACAGATTTAGCTAGACAATCTGCCATCTTATTACAAACTCTTGAAACATATTTACAAGACCAGTTATTATACTTATTACATAGTTGCACACACTTATATAACAAAGGAGAAGATTGCCTGGGGGGATGTATGCCCATATTGACAGAGCTGATTAAGTTTTTACAGTCAGATTCAAATATTACATTTTCCCATTGCATAGCCTCTAACAGAGACCAACTTTCCGCCTGATGTGCAGTAGCTACTCTGCAAAGAACTCCCTTTCCTGCAACATAGGATCCTGTAGAGTCTCTTGTTATCATAGCAATACCAGATAAACGATAAGCTTTATACAAAGAGGCATCCACATTGATTTTTAACATATCTGGTGGTGGGGGTGTCCAATGGGGATGATCTACAGGAAATCTAGTATGAGATGTATGAAATGTATGTGAAGTATGAGCAATGCTAGCCAAGTAATTAAACAAAGGATGTAAAATAGAGTTAGGATTGACTGTTGCATGTTGAATACTACTTTACATATATATTTCCAGATATACCAGATAGTTGCAATGATTGCTTGTAGAGAAGGAGATTCTGAATGGAAGTTAATTTCTGCATTAGTTGTCCAAGAAGCAATCCAGTCATGTAGTGTAGCAAACTGTTGAAGATGATTAAAGTGCTGAGGTAGACAAGCCTTCCAAATGCCAGTAGCAAAGGGACAAGAGAAAAACAAGTGATTTATGTCTTCTGTACAATGAGTATTGTAGAGAGCACAAGAAACATCAGCTAGATTATGCAGGTTAGATTTAACTGGTAATGCATTCTGGATAAACTTCCACATGAAAATTTGTAACTTATATGGAATTTTAAACTTCCAGAACTTTAGCCAAAAATGTGTACTGAAGATATTAGGAGCTGAAGGGGAGTTAATCTTACATAGATGTTGATATGTTGAGGATGTTGAAAATTGCCCAGTTGAAGTAAGGGGCCATTGTAAAGAATCTTCAGATGTCAAACGCAAAGGTATAGTTAGGATAGAAAGAACCTGGATGGGTGTAAACAGCTGATATAGAAGGCTGACATTCCATTGTTCTGTGTCTGGGTCAATAAGCTGGGAGACCCACTGAAGATCATGTGTATTAAGTGCCTCCCAAGAGTATAAAGCAGAAGACTCACTAGGTATCCAGTTGTGCTTCCAAATGTTGATGGTTTTCCCATCACCAACTTGCCATTTTCCAAATTGATGAACAATCTGTAGACCATGAACTATACTCTGCCAAATCCAGCTAGTGTGTGTTAAGTTTAGATCATGTACTAAAGGCCAACAAATGTTGATGCCTGATCTAAGTATGCAGCATGTATAGAATGAAGTGGTTGTATTTAAACATGATTAAGCTAGATGTAGAACATGTAATCCTAGGAATAAAGTAAGTTGATCTATCAGCATAAGTTGTAACTTGCAATCCTGATTATGTTAAGCATGCTTAGTAGCTAATAAAGTACATTTTAAGCATGATTAGACGCTGATATGCTAACAAGCATAACCTTCCATTTTTTCAACAGGCATAATCTTTTCCTTCACTCAGCGTTAGTTCTATCAAGGAAAGTACACCAATCAGTAAAGGGGATCAACGTAAGCTAATCAGTTTACTCAGCTTCAAAAGGATGAGTTGCTATTGAATTTGTTTTTTTAACTGGAGTTTTTTATTTTTGTAAACACAGAGCGCCTGCAAATACTTCCTCATTGAAAGTGCATTTGCGTTGTTCATCGCTTTTTTGATCAATGTGTCTATAATCTGTGTTTCGGGAACTGTTTGTTCAGCTAGAATCCTCACCACTGATAATGCCAATTGTTGCAGTGGTTTGACACTCAATAATGCTTCGTTTCTTCTACGCGTAAGTATACTTGGCTTAAACTAGAATTATGATGATTTACATGGACATTGAACTAACTCCCTATGTTGTTTGTCTAACATTGCTTATAGAACGTTTTGGGAAAGTCAAGTTCCATTGTATATGCCATTGCACTACTAGCTTCAGGACAGAGTTCAACAATCACTGGAACTTATGCAGGACAGTTCATCATGCAGGTGTGAATTGAAATTGTTATCACCTTTTTCTTTCTGATATTTCTTGTCTGGTTAATCAGAGTCTAAAGTTTCCTTCATTGTTATCTTGGCTTTTGGATAATAGGGGTTCTTAGACCTTAAAATGAGGACTTGGTTAAGAAACTTAATGACTCGATGCATAGCAATTGCACCTAGTCTCATTGTCTCCATTATTAGTGGATCTTCTGGTGCCGGGCGACTCATTGTTATCGCATCGGTTAGCTTCTCTTATCTTTTAACTATTTTCTTGCAAAGATCTGTTGGAGTTTTCTAATTGCAATCATATTGATACATTTTCAGATGATATTGTCCTTTGAGCTCCCATTTGCTCTCATCCCACTCCTGAAATTTAGCAGCAGTACCATGAAGATGGGTCCTCATAAGAACTCTCTTTATGTAAGTATATCAAATCGTAACCAAGAAACTTAGTATGCAGGAAGTCAGATCACTGATATTGTCTCTCATGCTACTGATAATAGATTGCAATTTTTAACTTATTCTAGTAATAGATTTATTGATATGGAATGCAGATCATTGTGATTTCATGGATCTTGGGGTTCTGTATAATTGGGATCAACATTTATTATCTGATCACAGCTTTCATCGGTTGGATAACACACAACAAATTACCAAGGGTTGCAAATGTGTTTATCGGGCTGCTTGTGTTTCCGCTGATGGCTATATACATCAGTTCTGTCATCTACTTGATTTTCAGGAAAGACAGAGTTGTTACTTATATCAACACAACAGACGGGCAGCAGAACAAATTGGAGAAAGGGTTAGAAAGAGGTGATGAAGAAGAAGATGTTGTTCCTCAAAGAGAGGATCTTGCTGGTATCCCACTCCCCAAATAAAGTACCAGAAGACCCTAAATGATGGACCCTTGCAATAATGCTACTTTTAGTGAAATGGGTAATGCATGTATCTGATTAGCTTAGAGTTGATATCGATATAGATTCATATTAAATTAGTTAGCTGTGTTACAAATTAGAATTGAAGTGAACAGTTACTTTTATAAAATCGAAGTATGAATCATATGACCATAATGCTTCCTTCCGGTAAACCATTTACCCTAAGCACTCAAATGGAGCGGGAGATTAGATGTTAGGAAATTTTAGTATCCAATGTACACCAAGTATGCCGAGTTACGGGGCACTTCTTTGTCCTATCACAGTTCAAGCAGTCATTCCTTGTCCATTAATAAGCAGAAGATGGTTCTCAAATGGTCAATGAGCAAACGGATACAGCTGCCAATAACAACGGTGATATGTTGCAGAGCACCATTATATCTTCCCCATTCCACCACTTCCGGTGGTTGAACTGTAGAAAAGAGTTGCTGTTCTATGATATATATCATCTTTGTGGTGAATTTTTCAAGTATGTTCAACCTCCATATTATGGGGTCCTACAGCATTCTCATTTGTTCCCACAAGGTTTGATCCAAAGACCATGAGTTCAGCTAGGATGCCAAGAAGATGGCATATCTTGCCTCCAAATCAAATAGATATCCGTCCTGGTTGGATCATTATTGCGGGGTCAAAAGCCAGTATTTCTCTAGCATGAGTAAGTTCCACTGTGCACTCTCATTTTCTCAACGAGACCCAAATAAGTTCCCACCACTGGTTGGTGGATTGTACCTAGTCGAAATAGTCTTCCGATCCTAACCATAATTTCTTCCTCCTTTATATGTTTTGCTTTAAACTGCCGAAGTGAAATTAGAAGAAGAGGCAAGAGGTGTTACAACCCTTGCATTGATTTCTCTATCGTTAAAAATTCATCTGTCAACCTACAATTGCATTATACTAACATCCCGTTCGGTTGGGAGAATTAGAATCCTAGGATTTTAATTATGGGGTAATCCAATTCTTGGAATTGAATTCCAATCCAAAAAACTCATGTTCGGTTGAGGTAATTCAATTACCTTTGTTATTACCCCGGAATTCAATTCCATTGCATCATTGGACCAATGCAATGGAAATCTATCATTTTGGAAGGAATTGGATTTCTAGGAATTGAAATTCCCAATTACATAGAGTTCATTTGCGCCGTTCGGTTGAAAGAATTGGGCGCATTCCTTAAGAATTGGATTCCTATTCTCCCAACCGAACGGGCTGTAAGTATATAGTATATATACCTACTGGAAATGTATGTGGTGGGATTTGAACCCATGCCTATACTGTGGGAGCTCGAAATAAATCCACCACACCATCTCTCTAACTTTTGCGTAAAAATACAAAACTATGTTTTTAAATCAAGCCTGTTATAGGGGCGGTATGGTTTATTATAGGGGCGGCATTGTAATAGGACAAAAAGGATCATTACATGATAATTCAAGTGTCTCTTATAAAAAAAACCGGAAATGACAAATTAACCCTCATAATTGAGTGTTAATGATTAATTTCACTTATATTAACTCAAAATCAAAACCAAAATCAGATTTTTAGAGTTAAAAAAAAAAGAAAAAAAGTTTAGAGGAGAAGGTCAATCTCAATCAATTGAAGAAATTAACCAACAAAATGAAGAACCAGGACTTGAAAATGACCGGGTATACTTCTAAATTAGTCTCAATTAGCTTTTTGTTGCTCAAAGTTATCTAAAGTACGTAAAAAATTCAATTTTTTTTTACATTTTCAGAGCTAATTACGGTTGGAATTTTGCTCTAGCCAACCGTAAATCGATTCGTAAAAGATGAACTACCAACCGTAACTGGCTAAATTTGAAGAAAACCCAATCGTAAAACCAGTTACGGTTGGTAACTAAATGCTCGATACGAACCGTAACTCAGTTACGGTTGGTAACCAAATGCCCGATACCAACCGTAACTGAGTTACGGTTGGTAACCAAATGCCCGATACCAACCTTAACTGAGTTACGGTTCGTAAACTAAAATGGTTACCAACCGTAACTGAAGAAAATTCTCAGATATAAGAACATACGGTTGGTAATTGAACTATTACCAACCGTAACAACATCAAAATCTCCAGTTACGGTTCGTAATTGAGTTAAAATCAACCGTTACTCACATAAACCCAGAAATTTCAATTTTCATCTAAAACCCTAATTTTTGATAGAAATTAAACTTAAATCGAATAAAATAAACCAAATCGTAACAGGGTTTTCAAAACATACCTCATATAAGTCATTACACTACACTTGATTAATTTCGAATCGTCGATTAATGGAAGACGATGAAATTTTGAGTTTTAATGGAGGTTACGATTGATGGGAGGAGGAGAAGGGAAGAAGAAAGAAAACAAATTTTCAATTTAGCTTTGATTTAGATTAAAAAATGGGGAGGGTAATCTAGTCAATTTACACCTCCTATAGGAAATCCCCTAACCAACTAGAGGGACATTACTATCACACTGCCGCCTCTCAAATAAAAAAAAGTGTTGTTTTTGTAGTAAAATGATAGAGAAAGACAAGGAGACAAAGAATTTCTTATTGATATGAGTAACCATATTTAAGGTTGCACAATAACTGGCGTGTACCCAAAGAACCGGCTTGGAACCGGCCCGAAAGTCCCAAAACCGGACCGGAACCGATTGATAAGGTACAGGGAACGGGAATGAAATTTAGAACCGATAGAGAATGAGTACAAGGACCGGTTCTACACCTATTCCCGGCCAGTACCGGACCACTAGTACCGGCTAATGGTAATCGTTGATGTAAAAATTAGTTTTTAATCCTAGCCATCTATTTTAAGCCTTATCTTCAACCAAGTCTCTATCTCACTTTATTTTTTTTCTATTCAGTTTCTCTTCTACAGTCTTCCTCTCAACTGAAGTATGAAGAAAAAACCAATCCATCCCATCGTTTCACTTCTTCCTCACCACCACCCTCTTCAACTGAAGCCCGAAGAACAATCAGTGCACCACCTTCTTCTTCACCAACCAATTTAAGAAAAACAATAAGTCAAGGTAAATTAGTAATCTGATTTTGGGCGATTTGTTCGATGAACTTTGTGTTCTTAATAAGTAATTGGGTGTTTAATTACATACCATCTTCGATCTGATGTCTTGTTATCTCTGTAAAACTAAAACAAAAATTTGGGGTTTCTCCTTAATTATTATTTGTTCTCTCTCTCAATTATTATTTTTGGGTTTTTACAGAAGACATAAATAGATGGAATTGATGTTGCAAAACAATTGCAAAACCTAGCTAGTTTCAATTTTGAGGTGATTACTCCTTATACTTGATTTATCTAATTTTCTGATGTTTCTCCAAACAAATTTCAAGATCTAATTAGTCATCTTCATTTTATTGGTTTTACTTCACAGGGTTACTGTTGTTGCTGCTGTTGGAGACATATTAAACCCTAGTTTGGATTATGTTGATTGTTGATGATCTCTTTTAGCTATTAGATCTAGTTTCTTTTTCTTATGGGAATATGTGTAATAAGATGGAACGATAAAGCACTTGAATCATATACAACTTTTTTTTTTTTGCCGATGGATTCTCTGTTATACTTACACACCGTTTGTAGGTTAAAACCTGGTACCGGTGTTGTACCAGACCGGTACCGGAGGTACAAGTACAAGTACCGGTCCTCAAAATGAGGTACCGGTCAACACCAAGTACAGGGACCGGTTCCATAAGAGAACCAGGCCATACCGGACCATGTGCAACCCTAACCATATTACATAGCTATATTATCCTTTATATACATCTAAAGGGAAACCCTATTTATCTAGTTGGGCCACACATCCATGGGTCGTAAACCCTATAAAACTCCCTCTTGTGCGGTCCAATAGAACTTCATATCTAGTGCTTCACATATAGTGCTTCTAATGTAAGTCTTCAAATGTCGTTCTCTTCTTGATGACTTGTGTCGAAATCAATTTCCTTACTAAAACTTTGACAAGGAAAAACCCAGTGGGATAAAACCTTGGTACAACTCTTGACATGTAGTACTTCATATGTTGTCTCGTACTTTACATGTAATTCAAAGATCGACAAGTCTAAGTTAATTGCCTCGTTAAAACTTCGTTAGGAAAACCCAAAGGGACAAAACCTGAACTAAAGAAAAAGAGTACAATATTAAGAAAACTCATAGTTGGACTCAAATATGTTGCCTCATTAAAACCTTGACAAGGAAAACCCAGTGGAATAAAACCTTGACTGAGGGACGTGAAAAATGCAAGTAAAGGTGATCAGTTGCAGATGATCAATGTGCTCCGTTGAAGTTCACTAGTTGCTTCACAACTCATAAGGAAGAAAATCCTCATGGGAAAGACAATAGCCTTAGTTGGGAAATTACATTCGCGGTGTTTGTTGTTTTCTCACTAAAAACCTTCCCGAGTAACAAAATCCTTTGGGAAAAAGTAACCTCGGTGAAGGAAAATAGTTCAACACAACATTAGATGCTCCCCCTGATGTCAGACAATTTTCATTAGTCTAATGCAGTCAAAAAGAGTTTATCATATTTTACTTAGGCGACTTGAATGTTTATAATATCATGTTGTTGATTCTAGAAGTTACGTTGCTTAATAGAATATCGCGTTTCATTTATTTGATTCAGATATTTTCAGTAAATATCAACACGATCTTTATGTCTTCAACGTTCAACATAATTGATGTTTTTAGTGTTGTCTCGCTAAAACCTTGTCGAGTAAAAAAACCCTTTGGGACAAACTATTCTCGATCGAAGGGAAAAATAGTACAACACAACTTCAGTTTCGAAGTAAAATATGTCGACATCATATCCTTGGATTCTCCCCCTAATGTCGGCATCTCCCCCTGGTTACTTTCAGAGTTGTTCCAAGCAGTTCCTTTAGTCATGTGCTTTTCGAAAATGAATATCGGTAATGACCCAGAAAATAGTCTACCATATCTCCCCCTGATTACTTTCGTTGGAGAAGATATTATTTTTCCTTCACAATCAACAACCTTTGGATTTTAGTTCCTTTAGCATTCCTTTTTTTTATGTCTTTGCAGGGATGAAACAAACTCATGCCAATGGTTACTTTTAAGTATATGATTACGTTCATTATATCATTCCAATGATGTTGCGTTGGCGTTGAGTTATATCTAGCTAACAAGTTCACTAAGGATGAAATATTTGTTCGAGTACATTATGCTAAGTACAACAATGCATATATTGCATTTAGATAGGGGAATTTCATATCCCAACACACCTTCGTCATCTTTCTTTAAACGAAATGGTCATTTACTTATTTTGTACTTCAACTAATCATGAGAGTGATATCAGGATGTATGTCTTTGTTAAATTGCCTGACAACTTTAGACATATGCAAACTGGTGGAATAATATACCACAAGCTCAGTATTTGGTCGATCTTTCCCCAGATTTCCATCTCAAATTCGGATTTCAAATAACTCTTAATGTTTCTTATTACATCAAGAGTACCCATCATGTTTGTATCATCGACATACATAGATACAATTCCTAATCAAGAACTTTCTTGTGAATATGCAAGGAAAAATAAATTACTTGTCTATCCCCTCCAAATCAAATAGCCACTGAGAAGAGTATACCACATCCGCCTGATTGTTTTAATTTATAAGTGAGTGTTCTATCTAACTGTAAACGCACTCCGTGTTTTAGAGTCACTTGATTTGGGAAACAAAAGGCTATCAAGTACTTTTGTAAATATCTACTATCTCTTGATTTTTTCATAGATACGTAACAACCACATACATATGTTGCATTTCAAGTCCTTTTGAAATTACCAAGCTAACTAAGTAGCGGAACACTATAACGTTTATTACTAGAGGACAATTCCAGGGCTTTGTGAGAAGCCTCGCGCCACAAGGCGAGTCTTGATACTTTGAGAATTCATTATTCCCACTGTGCTTTATGACAAATAATCATGTATATATATCCCATAGGATTTACACTTGGTTGGTTAGCACTACCACACCAAATACCTGTATATTTGTCAAAGAACCAAGTTCTAACTGGATTGTGTAGGCCAAATATGCTCTTTATTGACATTAAAAGCATGGTTCGATCTCATACTGCTATATTTCCTTGAGCAACTATATATAAAAATAATCATTAATATGCTCGCACAATCTTTCCATTGACTCGCGTGGGTTCTCATAATCCTTTAGGATTTCATTATTCTATGGAATCATTAAACTTCAGAGTGTCCTCCAATTTTGATTCATGGAAATAGTCAGAGACAATCAAATGAGATGATTTCATTAATGATACAAATTATAGGTTGTTCCTTACTCATCTACTTCCTTTCTAGGTGAGCATTGATCGAACCTTGTGGTCTCTCCATATTCCTTTATGGATCCACGGCCTCAACCACACTTCCACTAAGTGTAGTTGCAACACCTTAGTCTATGGTGTATATCCCTTATTGAGGATTCGTAACCTTGCAGGTAGATTTACAACTGGTATGTGTGATCTCATCGCTTTAACGACATCACATTTACGTTTGTGGAGTAATAGAATCAATATGAGACACATTAGGAACACACCACGACAATTCATGTTGTTCCCTTAGAAAATACTTTTTCTTATCACCCCCTAACGATGGGAAGAGTGTCTCATTAAAGTGATAACCCTCAAATCTAGCGGTAAGTGAAAAAGCGGGAGTCTAACAACACCACCCAGTATTTCGCTTAGCAATCTGTATGGACTAACTCCGAAATACTTTCCATAGAATCAACTAGACAGTCAGACTCAATCTAGGTAAAAGTATCTCAAGGAGTTAATATCTCTCTCTTGTTTTGATTTACTCGAGCTAATTGAAATCAGCGAGTCTTTAATCAAACACAAGGAATAACTTGGATGGTACCAAAGACCAATATCCAAGGATCGATTAATGAAAATCAACAGCCAAAGGTTGGATTATTCTAATTAATGATATAAACGCACAACGTGTATTATTTCAATTATAAAGATAAAACAGTATAATGCGGAAATTGAAATAACACAGACACCAGAAATTTTGTTAACGAGGAAACCGCAAATGCAGAAAAACCCCGGGACCTAGTCCAGATTGAACACACACTGTATTAATCCACTACAGACACTATCCTACTCCAATCTAACTTCGGACTGGACTGTAGTTGAACACAATCAATCTCCCACTGATCCAAGATACATTTATCCTCCTACGCCTCTGATACCAGCAGGATACTGCGCACTTGACTCCCTTATCTGATCTCACCCACAACTAAGAGTTGCTACGACACAAAATCGCAGGCTTTGACAATAAACAAATCTGTCTCCCATAGACAATTCTATCAAAGGATCAGTCTGTCTCCCACAGATAAGCCCTAAAGGTTTTGTTCCGTCTTTTGATAATAATCAAGGTGAACAGGAACCAATTGATAATCCGGTCTTATATTCCCGACGAACAGACTAGAGTTATCAATCACCTCACAATAATCTTAATCGTATGGTAGAGAAACAAGATGTTGCGGAATCACAAACAATGAGACGAAGATGTTTGTGATTACTTTTTATATCTTGCCTATCGGAGATATCAATCTCAATCCAATCAATCTGATTATACTCGTACGATAGAAGATGCAAGATCAGATCACACAACTACGATAAAAGTAGTATCGGTCTGGCTTCACAATCCTAATGAAGTTTTTAATTCGTTAACCTGGTTTTAGAAGAAGAAAACCAAAGGTTAAAGGAGAATCGACTTTAGTATGCAAACTAGTATCACACGTGATGTGTGGGGATTAGTTTTGCATAATACTAGATGTCTCCTTTATATAGTCTTTCAAATCAGGGTTTGCAATCAATGTTATCTTAGTAACAAAGCATTCAATATTCACCGTTAGATGAAAACATGATTTAGATTCAATCTAATATTTATCAACCGTTAGATCGAAAACTTAGCGTGTTATACACACTTGACAATGCACGCTTCTAGGTTTGTTAACCGTACCCAAACGTATGCACTTTTTGGTTCAACAATAGTTAACCAAAAGGTTAGCCATATGAGAATTTCATATCAACCATGTTATTCTTCACCATAACTAGTTCAAATGACTTAAAATTAACTAGTTAGAGAGTTGTTCAATTGCAAGGAAATCTTATGTACTACACAAGACACAATTGAAGCAAAGATGATTGTATTCACTTGAATCGGTTCATGAACTTTTATAGCCACGGTTTGAAAACTGCATTCCTTAGTATTTTTAAGTTTAAGTTCAGAAATCATCTTCAGATATATAACCTTCTCAAGTTCGCAGACTAAGTTCGCGGACTTAAGTTACCGGGCAGAGTTTACAAACTCCAGCAGAAATTCTCGGGAATGAGAACTTCGCCGGTTCGCGGACTGAGTTCCCAGACTTATCTTCACGCAAATAGTTTGTCAACTCCAGCAGAAATTCTCGGGTTTGAGAACTTCGGAAGCTCGCGGACTTGGCTCACGCCATACTTCCGGTTCTCTTGATCAACAAAGTTCGCAAACTTTGGGTCAAGGAATAGGACTTATACATAAATGTATTTCCACAAAAATGCTTATGTCCACCGTTGGTTATGTAATCTAAACTCTCATTTCAATCATTGAAACATTCTTAGATGACGTTATATAGTTGTTACACCATTTCTCGTCAAAGCAATTTTCAAGATAATTGAAACATATCATGACTTTCGTCACATGGTAAAGATAAACTTGATCGAAGCGAAAAGCTTACCAACACATATTTCGAGATATAGATAGGCGAGGTATACTCGGCTCGGAATACCAAATGTGTATAATCCAAGTCTATATATATAGCATACGACTTCTTGTCTCAAAGAGTAGGAGATAGAGTAGATAGACTTTTGAGTAACAGATAAGTTCAAGTCTTCACATACCTTTTTGTCGAGAAGTTCCACCGGTTCCTTGAGTAGTTCTTCTACTTGTATGATGAATCTCCATGAAGTCCTTGATCTCAACTACACTTTCTATCCTAGTCCGATACTTAGCTATAATAGAATAGAAATCAAGACTTATAGTTTTGATCACTAACATTGGAAAACATGCTTGAGATAGAAACGCATGCGAGTTCGACCGAGCAATGCTCTAACAGTAATAGATCTACTGCCAAAGGTTTTAAAAATGCGGATAATTGTTGGAAATTATTATCCAACATAGTCACTTAATCATTTTGATGACGCATCATAGTATGATGTGGAGTCATAAGAGCACATATATAGTACAACCAAAATTGCGTAAGAACAAAAAATGTCAGGTTTATATCCAGTTACCAACTGGTATGCAAAGAATGGTTGACCAATTGTGGGTCTAAAACGAATAAGTGAAGATGCGTGTAATATTGCATATTCCCCAAGCAGTTAAAGGTATGTTTGTATGCATAAGCATGCCTTAGGCACCATATGTAACCTTTGATGATAGCCTTTGGGAGACCATGGGGGTATAGGATGCTCTACATTGATCCTATTAAACATGCAATAACCATCAAATCCTTTTGATGTGCACTAGATAGCATTTTCAATGGGGTGGTGAGCCCTTATATGTATAATATGTGCTAGTAGTTTTCCAAACGCAAAACTTCTTGGGAACTATAACTAGTTCAAAATGTCAAAACATTCACCAGAGCCATAAGCCACTTTAATGGTCCGCATTCTGCATGAATATTTTTCTAAATTTCACCTCGTTTTCTTTCTAATATGTAATTTTTACCATTTGTATCTTAGGATGGTCCCGATCCTGTTTTACTGAAGACTTTGTGAAATGAGTGATATGCTCTCTTACTTAAAAGCATAATGAGAAGGGGGTTGTGCATCTAGTACTTTAGAAAACACTTATTGAGAGATATGCCGTCACTTCGCATTTCTGTCATTCTTTTTCCCTTTGTCTCGTCCACTCAAACACAGTGATGTACATATGATTCATTTCAAAACGAAACATCATGTCACAACCAAAGTGCCTTTATACTTATGTCAAAGCATGTATGAGTCAATTCCCAACATTTTATCGCCGGAGTCAATATGGATTCAATAATCCAATTACTATAGTGATTTACGTTTCATTAGATTGACTCATTAGTTTTTCTAAGATATATTTCCTTCCAAATATATTAGAGACTATAAAAGATGCAATCAATTAAATTCTCATCATTGTGATGTTCCAAAGGTTACTTGAGAATTTAACGAGGTGTGATTATTTCTCGGTACATCTAGAGATTTTACGACGTCTTTGTTCTATCTTGAAAACGAATTTTGAGCAGTGCTGCGCTCGATGATCCAATCCTCGTAGTCACATTATAAGGAAATAGTTCAACAACTATTTCAAATTCCTTAAATTAGTAGAAGAAAAACAACTATCAGGTAGACATTTGGGTCTTGAGAGTTTTAATAAGTGGTGTGGCTTTATTACGTAACAAAAGTGAGATTCAACTCAAGTACTTTAGAGTGAATATATATTACGTTTCACCCAATATATATCAAGTGCTTTAGATAATTTATGTCTCGTGTTTTCATTCCATAAGTGCAAACATTGGATCTAGTTCAACTGAATAAGATAGTCAATTGGCCAGGCAAAATTCTTGTTGCCATTAAAGTTGATGTGAAAATTGGTTGCTACTATGTTACACACATTACATTGTATATACCAACACCTATAACCAGGTGCATTTCCAACTCTTTCATTTATGATGGAAGCTAGAATTACATTTTAGCTTTATCCCATGATATATATGTCCCTTTTCTCATGCTTTATATGAGTCATTATGTCTAACCCTTATTACTTCTGGGTTCTTTCCATTTTCAATTTTGCTACATTTAGCTTAATTTGAGAAATTTCTTTATCTCAATAGGCCAAGAGAATTCCACTACACATGTCAACCAATTACTTTAGGTTGAATAGATTACTAAAAATAGTTCTCTTTTTGTCATATTTCAACATATATTGGTTCGTTAGTATCATGGATGAGGTAGAGAAATGAAAATTTTCTAACACATATATCATCTTTTGTGAGTTCTTCCACAAAATTTGGAATACATGTGATTTTATTTGCAACGTATCTTTTGAAAATACCGACCCTTAATAGTCGAGCCAGTGGATTGCATCCCACGGTACATTTCAAATTTGGGAAGAAAATATCAAGTAACCTTTCGTTCCACTTCCAGTTCCTATAGCAATAGGGGTGGGGCTTCTCCTTGTTCCAACGACAACAAAAAACCTCCGCCGTTTCTGGGATAATGGCGCTAAGTACTTGTAAACCCCAAATAAATACATTGGAATTGAGTTGGTACAACCAATTAAGCAAAAGACACCATTCAACTATAACCAATATCATATTCAAGAGAATAAAATAACACTTAAGTCAAAACTCTTAATGATCAGCAATCATAATTAAATTGATTATTTATATGATATGGACTTATCTTAAAACAAAAATAAATAAAGCTAGGCATGTTTTAAAAACAAATAAATAAGCTAGGAAGTATTCAATGTAAAGGTCCACATTTGTGTTATAGTTATATACCTTTGGGCTTTGGTTCCCGCTGTATACATCCAGAACCGGAACACTTTTGGTCGCGCATGGCCAGAAAACCAAGACTAACCTGGAACGGGGACGGGGACGGGAACGGGGACGGGACGGTTTCTCTTCTCCCCGCACGAGCACACATCTCTGGAAGACGAACAAATTTTATTTTCAGAGATTCTCTAGATCCACGAGCAAATCTCAGATTACAAAGGGATTAAATTAATCGAAGAAGTAAAATTACAAACGGATTAAATTAATCAATTAGTCAAACAACTAATCGTACCTACGTACACAGTACCAAACTAATCAAAGTAACTCTAGTACATACATACACTTTAAACTCTAACTCCTGATTAATACATACATACACAGTATACGAAAATAAATACGATAATCAAAATAATTCCTGATTGCAAACAAATAATCAAGATAATTCCTAATTCCTTATTCAGTTTTCGCGACAGATTTAAAAGAAATAAAATATATAAGAAAATGAGTAGATCCAGCTTAGCTGATTTGATTCCAGCAATTTTAACATTAGTTTGACAATTATTGCATAACTGCGTTGATCTAAGTCACCCATGTAGAAGGAAAAAAATCTACCAATCCAATCTATCTCTGCGATATAGCATCGTGCATGTTAACGTTTTGTAGTAGAATGATAGAGAAAGACAAAGAGACGGAGAATTTCTTATTGATATGAGTAACCATATTATATAGCTATATTATCCTTTATATACATCTAAAGGGAAACCCTATATATCTAGTTGGGTCGCACATCCATGGGTCGTAGACCCTATAACAGTTGTCTATTTGTTAACACTAGTTCTCTCTCCTAACAAGTGCTCACAGTTGCGCTAGCAGCGAGATTGAAGCACTGAATGGTTCAGCGCCACAAAAATCACCTTTTCGATGAATGGTTAAGCTCTCACAAAAATCACATAAACAAAAATCATCTTTCGCTGAATAGTTCAGCGCCGGGAGTTTTTTCTTTTTATCCGACGGCTGAGGTTGGTTATGCTAAACCAAACAACGAAAAGGTGATTTTTAGATTTTTGTTTTTTATGTGATTTTTATGGTCCTAACTGACGTGGAATGCTAATCTAACTGCTAGATTAGCACTCCCATAGGATTTAGGAGTTAATCCTAGCTAACATGGTCTGCTAATCTAGCTGCCAGTTTAGCACCCATAGGACTTAGCCTTATGGTTTCAGTTACTCACCTGTGTTAGTATTACCTTTTTCGGTTTCATGATTTGGTTCAAATAATTGCTGTCACTGGAACTCATGGTGATCAACATTTCATTTTATTAAGAGCAGTTCCTATGGAATGAACGAACTCTGAGTTTGTTCATTTTGTTCCCACTATGGAATGAACAAACATGAAAAATGGATGTTCAAGTCAACAGATTTGTTGATTTGAACATCGAGAAGAAACACCCAGCGCGTGCCTGTGCTAAAATCGGGCGGCCTTGTCACAATCGCTAGCGTGTGTCCCAAAAACGCCAGCATTTGTATTACTGACGCGCGTCGTCAGTTAAAACGCCAGCGTTTTTAATAAACACGCCAGCGCTTGTACTGAAAGCGCTAACTGCTCTTTCCATCTGGCCACCGTTGTTCTTTCCTTTCCCTATATATTCATTTCGTCTACAAACTTAAACTCACACCTTCTTCAACACCAACTCAACATTACACAATTTACATACCGTCTCTAACTTTCCTTTTTCTTTTCAAACAAAACTATCCATATCAATTCAATCTTTCATAAAAATTCATTTCTAACAAATATGGCATACTCACAACAATGATCACAACAACGATCACAAAAACAAACACCACAACAAGTACAACAACAATCACAACCAAGGAACACAAGAATTCAAGGTCCCAAGTATACGATGGATGAAGACGAGTCACTTTGCAGAAATTATGTATTATTTACATTAGATGAAACCAATAGTATTTATCAAGAAAAAAGAACTTTTTATGGTAAGATTTTAGGAAAATTTGGTGAAGAAACTGGTAACGTTAATAGACGTGATGTCAATGGGTTGTGTCATCGTTTTCATACAATTTCAGCATATGTTTCTGAATACGTAGCTTTGATCACTCAAATGTGGAACAACAGAAAAAGTGGTGAAGGCGAACCAGATGTGGAACGGAGATGTCAGGAAGAGTGGCAAAGATCCCACAAAGGTTGCAGCTTCCAACATGAAACTTTTTTCACCATTTTTAAGGTGCTTAACAAGTTTAATCCATACTTGCTGGAAGGTCATCAAGTGCCTGCAAGATCACCACATGGTCCGATCTCGCAGGATTTTCAGAATGGAGGGCCTGCTTCCTCACTTGATGGAACTCCAAGTAGTCAGGATCAACACAATAGTAATCTAAACGTTAATACCAACTCCAAGAGAAGAAGATGAGGTGGTCAGAAAGCTGCAAAAGTAGCGAGAGACGCAGCCAACGAGCAGCATAAGGAGGTTCAAACGAGTTCAACTATGCTGAACACAAGGAATTCGAGATGCAGATGGAAGAAGATAGAGCCAGGGACTGTAGCATTGCTATAAATAATCAACGAAAAAGTCGTCTTTCATGAGAGCAATACTACATGGATTGTAAGCTAAGCAAGTTACTAGCATTGTACACTACGAAAATGAATGAACGACAATATGCTACATGGACCAAGCAAATGGATGCGGCCGAACAACAACAAGTCGCGGCCGCAGATGAACAATAACAAGCCGCAGCCGAATAACAACAAGCTCCTGACCAACCTGGCGAGTATGTTAATGTGAAAGAAGACGAAGATGATGCCTCGGAAGAAAATGAAGATGAATTCAGTCTTGTTAATAACTGATTTTAATTATGTTTAATTTAATTGTACTCGTTTATTTAAAATTATGCTTAATACAATTACCTTTAATTTAATTTAACATCTATCTCCCTCTCCCTCTCCCCTGCGCATCGTCTCTTGCTCCTCTTAAAGCCCAAAGGTGCTCAGTTAGATCTTCTCTTAGTTGTACATAGATTCCCCGGTTGTGGAGTCTGTCAGTTGCAAGTATATATTCTCTTGTCGGACACCCATGCTTCAGCACAAGATCCCGCACCAAATCTTCATTTGGAAAACTAGTCCAGATGGGTCACGCCTGGTTTCTTCTATGACCATGTTATGCAGAATGATACAACTCAACATAATTTTGTTCCTTTCTTGAAGATCAAAAAAGCGTGTCGGCCCAGCTATAATGGAAAACTTCCTTTTCAGTATACCAAAAGCCCGTTCAACATCATTTATGCATTTCATTTGTTGAGTGTTGAAGTACTGCGTATCCTTCGAAGCCGTCGGTCTATGACCTGTTTGTTTATAAGCTTGAACCATTGTGGATAGATTCCGCCTGATAGATAATAACCCTGAGTGTAGTTATGACCATTGATGGTGAAATTACAATGCGGCATGATCCCGTTCTTAAGATCTTCAAACAATGGTGACTTATACAAAACGTTGAGATCATTATTTGAACCCGGGAGTCCAAAAAAGGCATGCCAAAACCAACAATCATAGGTAGTTGAAGCTTCCAAAATTACAATTGGTTTTGTATGATGACCCTTATATTGACCTTCCCATTCAACCTGACACGTATGCTACGTCCAGTGCATGCAGTCAACACTACCTAGCATTCCCGGAAAACCCCTTTCGGTGTTTTTTGCAGTTATTCTTTGAACATCTTCCTGAGTAGGCTTTATTAAAAAGGTTGGACCAAAACGCTCGACTATTGTTTCGCAAAACAATTTGAGATACCTAAAGGCGGCTGTTTTCCCAATATAGATGTAGTCGTCCGTGCAATCCGCTAGTATCCCGTAACATAGTATACGGAGGGCCGCAGTGACCTTTTGTTTGGGACTAAAGCCTCGTATATGTCGTGCATCATACTGATAATTAAATAAAGGTTGTACCTGACAAAGCTCGGCAGTAATCCTTTGCATCAAGTTGCAGCTCATGCAGAATCGACGCTGAAAATCCTCATCGGAATAGACACAGTCATGATTGAAATAATCCATCTTCTAGTCGCAACTTCATATGGCTCTAAAGGATTTGGTATGATCCCGATTTGTAATTGCAGTATAAAATTTTGTCTTCTTTGATCTGCATCTTCATCCATTTGACGCAAAAACTCCATACACATTTCTTCATCTTCTTCGTACAACATTTCATCCATCTCCCTATCTTCCTTAGAAGAATCAAAATCGGAATTCATGGTTGAAATTTGAAAGTAATTGAAATTAAGAAAAGATTGATAGGATGAAAAATTGTTGTGAATTTGTGAGATCAAATTCGAGTCGCTTTTATAGAGGTGGAAACTAGCCGTTCCGGTGACCATTAAAAAGTTATCGTTGGCGCTCTTAACTCAAACGCTGGCGTTTTTGCTGCGCCCTCTCGCGTGTTCCCTAACTACGCAAGCGTTTGTAATTCCTGCGCCAGCATTTTCCAATCGTTCTCGCGCTTAACTTTCAGTCTCCCTGTGGTTTACCATAGTGGAAAACCCGGTTTGACCATCCATGTGACTCAACAAACATTTTCATTTGGCCATTGCCATAGTAATTGCCCTAAGCATTTAGTTGGATCCAGTGAATGACCTTTTTGTGACTTTTGTTCAAAACTTTCTCCAGTCATAATTTAGTGTATCCAAGTTTTGATTTTGTAGGAAGAAGTATGCTTCCTTAATTTGGCCCCACCAGAAAAGGTAACTAGAATAACGGTGATTGGAGTAAAGAAAGTGAAAGGAGATTTAGTTCTATGAAATTTTAGAGAGAAGAAGAGCGTCATGCTGAAAGGTGTGATTAGTTTTCAGTCGAGCCTTACACACAAGTGAAAAAGTCTAACATCTACATGAGCCTTATATATGCAAGTACTCCTTCAGCTGGACATCAAGAATGTGGCAATGTCTATTTTTGAGGGTTTTTTTTGGTATAATGAGGAAGATGCTAACAATAATAGTATAAGATTGTAAAGAATCCACCTATTTGCCAACCTTATTTTTCCTATCTGCCACTCTCCTTAATTACCACACTCATTTATCCTATTTGCCACCTCCATACTTTTTCATATATCCTGAATACTACAAGTTTGACTTTTTGTTTCCACCCAATAAGTCCAACTTAATAAACTTTAGAAAAGAAAACCTAAATCTATTCAGGACCGCAATTCTTCTTCTCCATCTCGTTCTTCTCCATCTCTTCCATCGTTCAGGTTTTGATGACCAAAACTAACTCATCAAATGTAGTCGTCCAGTCCTGAACAACTAAAAATATATTGAACCTCAGTAGTCTGGAAGACTACCACTCTTCCTGGTTGTTCATTTTTTGATGACGAGGAACTCATTAAACTAAAGACTGAATGAGAAAACTAAACAAATGCTCTCTTTATCACTTCAAGCAAGTCTTTAGAAAAAGGTGTCCATATGTGTTGATCCACCTACTATGTATCAAAATCCCTAACAAACATACTGACAATGAAATTGGGGATATCCTTAAAGCAATTGGGGATCCTTTGGTCTATTTGAGGTCAGGGGATACCCGAACAGAATTTTTGAGCTGCACTGTCTTAGAGATAGATGTGGATTCGATTCACTCTAGAGAAGACATATTGTGAATACTATACCCAGAAAAGCTAGAATGTGGCGGAGACGATGAAATGGAGTATGTCCAAGTGATAGAAAACTTGTCCAGCTGAGTCTGATGATTATATGAAGTTGGAGACTGGAACTGGAGAATTTGATCCTCAGAGGTTCTCGCAATTGTTTATGAATACATCTCGTGGTTTAGTTGAAGTTAAAGTAGTGTTGCAGTTGTTATACCAGCTTAGCTTGGATTCTTATGAGCTTATTCAATTCTTTAGATTGATTTTATTTCTAGTATATAATATTATATGAATTAAGTCTCTCTGTGCGTATGTAGACATTTCCCGACCACTGTATTTAGTAACATTTTACTATCTGGTTCATCAAGCATGTGCTGTTATAATTTCTTAGGATCAGTTTGTTTTTTTAGCATATAGTTTCTTTTTCACCGAGTTTATTCACTGCGGATCTGCAACTAATTTGTTTCAGTGATGAGGATTTTGATGCTTGTTATTCAAAAATTGACCACTGCTTTAAGAAGAGGATACGCCTCAAAGATTGAGAAAATATTTAATCGATGGTTTATTTGGGATGATTATTAAATCTACTCTATATAGCACGGCTAAAGGCAACAACAAGAAGTAGCATTTGGTTCGGCAAGAGTTACAACATCCTTGTGATAGCATCCTTTTATTGGAAACTATCTCGTGTCCAAGTATATAGTCGTCCATATATGGTCGACTGGTTCTCTACCAAGTCGTCCTTGCCTGGACGACTGAAGTACTTTGTGGTCGTCCAGAAACTGGAGACCAGTTGAACGAAACTAGAAGAACAAAAGTGGAAAAAACACTAATCAAAAGAAAATAAGTCAGTTGCTTACCTCCAAATTTTCTTTAATGAATGTATTTTCAGTAACATTAACAAAATCTTGTTGGATGTTCCATTCATTTAAGGTTTGGATATTTTGACTTATGAATATCAAATTGAATTTGACTTATGTAGCTGGTAAATAGGAAAATGTAGAATTAAAAAGTAGAATTGGTTTACAAATTCTGATGAGAGTGGCAAATAGGAAAAGTGAGGGTGGCAAATAGGTGGAGTCATTGTAAATGTGTGCGAAAGAATTAGCTTATGAGATAATGATAGAGGTGGAAAGGATATGGTAAAATTGTTAACGGTGTGAAGCTGAACTTTAGAATATGTAAAGGTTTTGAATTTTAAAATGTAAAAATGCTGCTAATGAGTTTTCATAAAACACTTTTTTCTTTATCAGTGTTGGGTGTGCTTATTCAGTTGTTAACAGTGGCAGGTCCTTAATCTATATTCTTTTTCTCTTATTATCATGTAGAATCTCGGAAACGGTTGTGTCTTGTTATTTTGAGACAAGATATTCTGTTTCTCAAAACGGTTGTGTCTTGTTATCTTGAAAAAGATTTTTTTTTTTGAAGCATCTTTTGAGACAAGATAATCTGTTTCTCAAATTGGTGAGATTCTACCCGCCGCGATTGAGAAGAAGGAAAAAACTAATAAGTAATAACTATTCTTCAAACAAGATTTATGTTTTTTCAACATCTCATGAGGTTTAATTTTCTTGTTGTTATTCACGAGTTGGTTGCCGCTATAATTATTCTAGAACTGATAAAATTCACCAGTTTATAGTGTTGACATAGTGTATAGATTATTGAAGATCATACTATCAGTAGAATAATAACTTGGCTTGATTTCTAACATGAAAAACATGGTTCAATGTAGACAATAGACAATTGGACCATGCCAGTAAACCCTGGAGTTGGGAGGTCTGCTATCACACTTTCATCTTCTTAGTGACAACAACACATTCAGAACTGGTATAGTAAGTTAGTTTCATGTTGATACCAATTAATTGAACTGATGAGGAAATTGGCTTCAAAGTCAACTTCTCATATTTACTCTTGTAGGGAGCAGACAAAACCACAACAAAGAAATATCCCACCAGGCCAGTGTGCGAGATGGATATATTTATATCATCCTTTGGGTCAGATGTACGTGAGTGGTGATTTGTGCCGACATGTAGAGAAGTAGCTATTGTGGTATACAATTCATGCCAAAACCTTCTAAGAAGTATGTAATCTTTGATGTACGGAGTGTATGCAGGAAATCCATGTAATGTAGTCGCAAAGATTATCCTTACCTCTTGCAAACTCTGTATCACAGCCATGGAGTTGAGAGCCTCATCTTCCCGTCGTTTTGTTGAGCCATCAGATGTGGAGGTCTGCATTTGCTTCAAAAGATGTCGAGTAGTCCCAATAAAACACCCAGCTGCCACTATAAGGCACTTGTTACAGCTCCTGCCTCCCATAACCCAGTACAATTGTTGCCACTCATGACTTGGGAAGAACTCGAAATATCCAGCAAATTTTGATTTATGTAACCCGAGTTTAAGCTTATAGAAGTAGTTTCTCTTCTACCTCCACAAGTGCAAGGCTAAGGAAAAATTTGGTACCAAACCTGAAGCATACCCTGACGTAATCCAGCTTTCCCCAACACTATATGACGATGTACTGTACCACATTACCTTTAACTGAATCTTTGACACGAGGTCTTTTTCCTTGTTCTCAACATTAACATCAGATTGCCAAGAACCCACACTTAAGATCCTCATTTTACTAAACACATCATCATTTAAGCTTACCCATCGCCTTCTCAGGTCTCTCTTCTCTTATTAGCAGACCCAACACTTGACCGTGATGACGACTAAGCACCCTGGTGAGAGTACCACCTACAGGGCAGCTCTGAATAGCTGTCATCTTGTTACAGTAACTGATTCCCACCATACATACAAAAAGACAGTTTCCTTTACAGCTAGAGTATATAGAATGCCGAGGACAATCGAGAGTTGTGTGTAAATCAGCAACACAGATCCTCAAGGACTTCATATCTAGAATTTAATCTTCTTCATCTAGAGTTTCCACAACTCTTGAATGAGGGCATATCTGATTCACCATGAAGGAATATTGTTGAACTACATCTCCTAGCTGTGTAAAAACACCAACCACCACATTACTTGTTTCTTTCAACAGTTATTTCATTATGCTCTCACCACCATTAGTCCACAGAAGATCAACTTGTTGCAGCATTTTACCCAACCCCTTACAATCATCACTTCTGTCACCCTTTTGTACCCACAAAAACATATTCGGCTTAACCAACAGCAATTCAAGACCATGCCCTAGTTCTAGAATCAGAGTACAAATAACAACTTCATTTCATTTATGCATTGAAATCAATCCATGAGTCGAACTAAAAGTAAGTATACCAGAACTGACATGAGAACTGCTTGTATTGTGATACGAATACCTCCTGATAGATTCCAACAACTTCCCTTGGTCAAATAGCATGCTAGCAAAAACCAGGCTATCACATAAATACTTTCCACTCTTGCACACACAGGAAATAACCCACCAACTCTCATGCTTGTGTCGTCCAGTCGAGAATGACTTGAATTTTAAGTTGCTGCAACAAAACACTTTCAGCCTTTGATCAAGCATTTCCTGTTCAATAACATACTCAATTCCCCTTGTCATTTGAAGTATCAAAAGAGTCGAAACAATCCAGAGAATATTATCTGGTTGTATCCTTTTATCAAACAACTTGCTCATAGAAAGATTTCTCATCATATTTCTCTAGTGGAATAACCAAACGGCCCTAACCAAACAAGAAGCACGACAGAATTTAAAATTTCTCCTAGAACAATAAGAGCCCACCTTGCTGACTAAAAATTCTTTACCCCAATCAAAATGCATACAACCATGATCAGGAATAAGTAAAACAACACCCGAACAAGTAATTCGAGATTTGAGTAAGAATGAAGACATCTTGAGAATTATGAATATATACGAGATGGATTGATACATTTCCGATATTCAACCTGAACAATTTCATCATTAAAATTCTGATTTAACGAGTAGAAATCCTTTACCTCGGTAATTGAAGAAAAGAAACTTTTATTAATAAGGAAAAGCTATTACATTTTGTAGCAGAGGTTCAGTTCCTTCATCTATTCTTTTAAAGAGATCTATCTTGACATTTTCAGGAAGATAATCCGACAAAAGAGAACCTATTCTTTTAGTTCTATCTTCCTTAGATAACTTATTTACTGTTGAAAGAAACTTCCTATTTAAATGCGAAATAAAACAAAAACTGAAATGGCCAAAAAAAAGAAGAAGAAGAAAGAACCTATACACCCACACTCAACTAATTAATTAACTTTAATCATACTCCATAACCCCAGTGGCCCTTAACTGAACTTTGGCAGCCCAAGATGGGTCATGAGTCTCATGACAAAAGGTCAAATTTATTTTGGTATTCTATTCATTCCCAAAGACTTGGGAACCGTGGACTTTAATCTCGTTGAAGAGCGCAGCTTATGCTTGTTGACGTTCCTGCAGGTTCGGTACGAAAAATTAAGGTACGAACAAATGCTCGCTCAACTTCTGTCAATTTCTCAATCTCCACTTGCAAAGATAAACCAATATCACGGCCTACTTCCAAAGGTAAATCCTCAAGGAGTTCAATGTCGACCTGCAAACAGAAGTTTTTGGTGTCTTCAAATTACAAATAAATCAATGAGAACAAATATTGACTCATCATCGAACCATCAATATTTAATTAACAAACTACACTAACCTCCACGAAAAGACCCCCAATGGTGTAAGCTTGAATTCTTTCAACACGCTTGATTAAGTGATGGTGCCCTGTCGCAAGGTTTGTCAACTTCTCCAGAACATCAGGCGCTGCTGATTGTCCGATCAGTGACACTGCACAAAAAAAAGTATCTCCTATATAATGTTTTCCGTTTTGTACATTACTTGAGAGTTGGTGTGAACAAATGTCTACTTATTTCGTTTCCATATACAATTAATTCATCTTCCATCTAATTACAAAAAAAATATAACAAGCACCAATCCATATATATCATATTTTTTGATGGTGGGAAATAAGCAGAATAAATGATAGGTTCGAAACAATCACTCTACCTGCGTTTTCCATTACAACGCCTGACCAAATGCTAATAGTATAGATAGCAAGAATAATGGCACCGACAGGGTCAATCCACCAATAAAATCTGTCACCGAGAACAGCAGCAATCAAGCCTATTATGTTCGTCATGACATCAAAATAGTGGTCCTGAAAACCAGAAACTAAGTTAATAATACTCTGGGAAAGAGTATAACTGAAACAATTCGCAGCAAATAATGGTTCTCAGGTTGAAATGTGATGTGGGAGAAGAACCTTGGCACATGCGCGGACGATTTCGCTAGGAGAACTTCTGCAATAAAACCACAGAGAGAGTTTTACTGCAGATGCAGACAACATAATTGAATATAACCACACCAACTGCGACCAGTCCATTTTCAAAGGTTCCTCGTTCAGCAACAATTTTTTTCCTGATTCAATTAGTACCTGAAGACCTGCCATGTGTGGAATCGTTTTAAATGAATCTGAATATGAAGAGCTGAGCGAGAAATGAATAATGAAAAGAATGAGAAAGCACAACTACATACCCAAAGTAGCCATCATAGTGGCAGAGATGGTAAGTCCGACTGGTCCCACCCGTGACTTCCCAATAGGATACTTAACCGAGTCCTCCCTTTTCATATAAAAATGGGAGAAATAAAGAACTGCCCCGCTGATTAGATCCAGCAAGGAGTCAAAGGTTGAAGCGGTCACTGCAATTGAACCACTCCAGACGGCTGCAAATATCTGAATTGTTGACCATAATTAATTCAAATCATTTCAGACAATATAAAAGGGATTGTCCTAAATAACTGGGGTTTATTAATATCCACAATCAACAGTTCCTTTGAATGAGTGATTAAATCGGTCAAATTACAAGGCATAAGCAGTATCAAGTGACAAACTTGAACTCAATTGGGTCTAATGAAACAGGTGACTCAGACATTTTAATTTTGAAATTGATGGGTTTTTTGGTGGATGAAGATGACTGGTATGGTAATTAACGCTGTGCGGTTAAAAGGATGGCTATGGTGATTGTCGATGTTCCTGGTGATGGAGAAAAGAAAAATGGCGGTGACGGAAATTTACGGAGAAAACAGTTGATGTTGGTGAATGGGGGAGAAAAGTCATTCCTTCCCTGTTTAGGTTTTAGAAAGAGAAATAGAGAAGAAGTTTGACACAATTTAGGCTTAAGTACTTACACTTGGGCCAAAGATCCAGTTTGAAAAGAAAAGAACACCTTCAAATAACAAACTGCCACACTTGCAAATCCCGATTCAAGAAAATGCCACCGTTTTTTTCAGAGTTAATTAAATGCCACAACCGTTAAATATTCCGTCAGGGCCTACCAAACCGGTCTATATGCGTTGATCAAGTCAAGAAAATATGTTATCATTCCCTATTTACCCTTCACAATCCTTAAAGACTTGTGAATCGCTAATTAGGAGAAAGCAGAACAAAGAATCTGAGAGAGGAGAAAAGCAGCAGCTGCTGCTATTATTGCCGAGAACTAGGTCGAGAAAAAAACAGAGAAATTGAGAGATGATATCGAGTAGAAAATGAAGATGGATATGAGAATTAGATCTGTTGAGGTTGTGAAGGTTCAAATTGAGGATTTGTTTTAAAATTGGAGGTGTTCTTGGTGATTGAGATGAACATTTGGAGTTGATGTTGTTGTCGATCTCTAGAAATGGAAGATGAAGAAGAATTGATAGGGTACAATGATGAAATTGAACTGAGCTACAGTCGTGGATAATTGAGAATAAATTGAACATTGGGTTTGATTTGCCGATAGAGATCAAGATATTGATCTGATGGATGTTGTGATGATTGTGGGTTTGAATCAAATCGAGAATTGGTTAGAATTTTGTGATGAAGCAAGAACATTGATGAGATGGTATCAAAATCAGTTTTGTGAAACCTACATATAGGATTTGTCAAAATTCTTTCTTAAAGTTTTGGGAAATAATTTTAGGGTTCGTCAAAATTATGTTTAATTCACTAGAATTCAGGTTGTTTTAAGAATAGGGTTTAGCTTGATTTTCATTTTTTTTCCAGTTTCGTATGTTAATTAGGGTTTCTAATTGTTTTTTACTGTAAATTGTTTTGATTATGATGGTTGTCGTGATGAAGCAGTATTGGTGGCTGATACTGGTGGTGATGTCATGGCTTGTTGTGAATTTGCAGGTGTTTCGGTGAGTTTAGAAGCGCTAGAAATTTCAATGTTACACCAAGATGAGAATGGCACAATAGGTGTTCGATAAAAGTCCTAAATGGTTTTTTCTTCACCTCTTCAAGCTCAACTTCTACCAGTTGAGCCTGTGTACAAGGTGGTTTGTGCTTGGTTAATGTCACAGGAGCTGCAGGGAGTTGTTGTAGGCTCTTGAGATGAAGCAAGAGAAAATGACTGCGATGGTTGGTGATGAATTGCCATGGAACTGAAGTGTTGCTACAAAGTTCCATGGGTATTTGGTGACTTAGATGAATGCTAGGACAGGTGACATGACAGTGTTGATGCTGGAGAGTTTTACTGGTGGATGTTGCAGGTAACCCAAGAACAAGGAGGAATCGGTGATGGATTACGGATGGGTATGATGCTGTTGAACTGGACATGGCGAGATTGCAAGAGAGATGAGTAACAGATGTGCTGGTAATGAAATTGAATTGGCACTGGAAATGGTATGAGGAGATGTATGTTTATGAGGTGAAATGGTGCAGCTGGTATTGTTGCCGCTGCAGTTTGGTGGTAGTTCTGATGTGTTCGCAGGCAGAGATTGCTGGAAATGAAGAAAGGAGGTTAAAAGGAGGCTAAGCTGTCCGTGGTCCTGGTGAAGCTGAGTATGCCAGATTACAGGGTGATGGCTGGAGTAAATGGAGTTGAGATGTTTAAGCAGAGATAGAGTTGTGACTAAAGTGAAGAAAGGGCAAGAGAAGCTGAGGGTGTATATGTCTTTTACTAAGCTGGATAAATGCCACCTATGCACTAACTGATGGCAACAGTTTTTTTGGATGGAAAAGGTCAAACGTGTGGCATTAAATAAACTCTGAAAAAAACGGTGGCATTTTCTTAAACTGCAAATTGGAAGTGTGGTACTTTATTAAAATCCCCAAAAAAAAAAAGAAAAAAAAACCAATCAGCTACTAGGTTACCTTTATCACCAGTAAAATAACATTGACCTACGTAGAAATTGTAATCGCTCTGCTGGCGTGAATTTCCTCTTGTTCTTCCTCCGTATCATTTCCGTTCATTCCTGCTTGAAAAAAAACAAAAAAAAATCATTCCTTCAAATCCATCAACTTTTTCAAATGATTTTAATGTTTGAAATTGTTGGAAGAAGAAAAGAATGTACTATAAACGAAAGACACTTGCTCAAACACTATAACCAACATTGAGAAACACAAGCTTACCGGAAAAAGAAAAACATTGAAAAACACAAGCGACATTACCTAATGTTGGAGCATCATTTTCCGATAATCCAACAAAAGAAGAGTTTTCAAGGTTCGGTGCTTGTTGTTCTTTTACACACAATAATTGAGTTATGATATCTAATGTTTCACAATTTCTTTTGTTTGAAGGAGGACACTTCATGATATTTCACAAACTCTTTCTCTGTGTAGAAAAAGAGATGGTTAAAAGCTAGATTGGTAGAAAACAGATTTATGAAATCCAACACTTATTTATAAGACGAGCATAGATGCTCTCTGGCTACAATCCTTGATGCAATTGAAACGTCTCCTATTCGTATTTATGCATAAAAGATTCTTTGGTATGTTTAAATTTCTTGGCACCAAAATTGGAGCTAAAATTCAAAATCCTTAAAACTAAAACCATGTAGTTATAGAAAACTTCCCTAACAAGGCCATGACATGCCACGTGAAGGAGAAAACTATTTTCCGTTTACGTGGTGATATTAACCATGGGACCCCGCCGCTATGGAAAATCAGTATCATCGCCTTTTGCGGTAATATTAACTCGCATGTGATATCCGATGCATTGTGGGTTCCCGCAATGTATTGCTTTTCTTTGATCATCGATAGTTGCGTTAACCATGGGACCCCGCCACCATAGGTATCATTACTTTTGTATTAACTCGGAATTTTTTTGGTAGCGCTTCTGCATCATTACTTAAACAAGCAGCTCCTTCACCACATGATACGATGCCATCAGATTAATATCCATAATTAACCAAAAAAAAGAAAAGAAAAAATTACAGACTTAACCATAATTAATATCTAGATGTTTAATCCTATTTTAGGTTTTTTTCTAAATACTGATACATCATCAAAAAGTTGATATGTTACAAAACCAACTATATGAAGTCCAATTATTATCTCGCTCAGCTAAAAATACTCAAAAGGCAAAGCCATTTGTGATAAATGAGGAGCTTAAGAAATGGCATCATATTCAACATGATTTTCACATGTAGAGATTTAGGGATAACTTTTCTAAAGGAAATGGATAATGATATCAAGTATTTTGACACTTTAACTATCGGGCTAAATTGGGATCTATAAATTATTTCATCTACCTAATAAAAAATGATAAGGGATGTATAAATTTATTGAAACTATCAATTTATCCTCTGAAAAATATTAATATTACTAATTTATTCCCATCAACTCTTAATAATAAAACATAAAACTAAAATCAGTTTTCATTTCTATTATAAACCGATTCTTTATCTCTTCTACTCCCTCTTTTTCTTTTCTTTTTTTAAAATCAAAGCTCGTCGATTATCGACGATCTAAAAACGATTAATCGTTTTCTTTCTTCTATAAAATGCCGAAACAAACAAGAGTGAAGCATCCTACTAACATGAATTTTCCTAGTGATAACAATCCCGGACTTATTGAAGTGATTCGAAGCAAACGAAGCAAACGCTTGCGGAAGTTGAAGCGTCTCGTATCGCACAAGAGGAGGAAATGGGTTGAATCAAATACTTTTCTATCAACCCAATCCTCTAAACTAGGTTTTAGTAACATGCAATCGCTTAGAAATCAAAATTTTTGAAATTATAATTTCCGGGTTTCACAGAATCGGATTATGTTAGTGTTGTTGTAAACCGATTGTGTTTGGAAACGGTTAATGTTCTTGGTCCCAAATACCGATTGTTCTGCATGTGAATAAGAATCGGACAATGTTAGTGTATACATAGCCCGATTCAGTTATGGTAGGAATAACCGTTTTTTCTGTAACTTTTTTTCGTTAGAATCGGACTACATATGTGTCCACAAAAACCGATTGTGTAGCCTTTGGTTTATAACTGCTTATCCATAATCGGACTTTATATTATGTTAGCAATCGGACTTTATACATGTAACGAGTAGACCGATTCCTGTAAGAAGAAAAGCAGTCACAAACATCTTCGTCTCATCGTTTGTGATTCCGCAATATATTCTTTCGTTAATCGATTAGTATTATTGTGAGGTGATTGATAGTTCGAGGCTGTTCTTCGGGAATATAAGTCCGGGTTATCGATTAGTTTTCACCTTGATTTATCAAAAGACGGAATAAAACTCGTAGGCATTTTTGTGGGAGACATATTTATCTATTACTGTAGACTTTTCTGTGTGATACAGATTTTTTTTATTAAAGTCTTCGATTTTGGGTCGTAGCAACTCTTAGTTGTGGGTGAGATCAGCTAAAGAAATCAAGTGTGTAGTATCCTGCTGGGATCAGAAACATAAGGAGCGCAACTGTACCTTGGATCATTGTGAGATTGATTGGGTTTCAACTATAGTCCATACTGAAGTTAGTTTGTAGTAGGCTAGTGTCTGTAGCGGCTTAATACAGTGTGTATTCAACCTTTGGTTATCGATTGAAATTGATTGATCCTTGAATATTGGTCTTTGATACCGTTCAAGTTTTCATCTCTTATATTCAATCGGGCTCTCAGATTTCCATTTGCTGATTGCGAATTGAATGAAGCGGTAGAAATATTAACTCTTTGATATATCTTTCTTTAGATTGAGTCTAACTGTCTAGTTGATTCTCTTGAAAGTATACTGGAGTTAGTCCATACAGATTGCTAATCGAAATATTGGTTGTGGTTGTCTGATGGTTTATCAAATGGTTGTAGAGATAGTGGTAAACAGGTTCTTTTCAGACTTGTGAAGGTAACAAAATTTCTAGATTTAAATTTAAACAGGCAAATAAAAAGAGTTGTTCAAAGTTATAGAGAAAAACACCAAGACTAGGATTCCACCAATGACCATTTTAATAGTAAACTCTAAATAGTTCTTATGCAATTTTATCCTTAAAATCAATTCTAATATTTGCCTCAAATAAGTTTTTGAAGTAATAATTGTAATTAAAAAGTATAAAACATCAAAAGTTACTAAAACCCAGCATGCTTCATCAAGTCAATTCACAATTACTCAATAAAAACTATTAATTCAATTTTAATTCGTGCAAATAATCAAATAATAATATTGTAAATAAATGTAAAAATTAGAATTATACCAATAAATTTTGTGCCAATGGCTTCCTCCGTCGTCTCGGCTAATGGGTTTAGCTCCTCATCCCAAAAACACACTCACAAGATAAATTCATGGCTAAAATAGGTGTTTTTATTGATGATTATATGATGAAATATGAATTAGCAACGCTGTAGAAGTGTTACAGCGTCACTGTTACAAATGGTGTAAGCGCTGAGAAGAAACGATAGAACTAAAGTGCTGTAAATAGCGACACAGGGTGTAAGATGCTGGAAAGAACGATACAAGTCGTGTGATGTAAATAGCGACACAGCGTGTTCTGGTTTTAAGACTGATGAAGAACGACTGCCTTAGCTGGTCTGTTCTTCCTCTTCTTCTTCCTCCTTGAACAGCATCAGCAACAATCAATGGTATCTTCCTCGTTTCAGCTCTGAACTCTCTCCTATTTCTCTCTAAACTTTTCTAACCCCTCTAAGACTCGAAAACCACCTATTTATATCTCAACAGAGTCCCTTAAATTCGATCAAATATCTGATTTCTATTATCTGCCAGTTGGAACGATAATCCGTTCTCTTTTGCTTTTTCACGCTCTGTTAGCTATTAAATAGGTACCAAACTCTTCTTAAGACGTGAACAAGACTAAATACATTAATTTCCAGCGTCAAACTCTCCCAAATATCTCTCACAAATCTTTGAAACTTGAACAGCAGCGTACGTGACCTGTTTGAGCTTTGATCTCTTCTTCCGGCTTATCCAGCCCAATTGGTTGGGTTAAATTGCTTATACTGATCTTTTTATAGTCTAGGAAGTCCAGCCCAGTGAAAATCCGATGTTGAATCTCCTTAAAACTCGCTCAAATTCGAACCCCTAAAACTGTTCTTCTGCAGAGTTCTTTTCCCGCCAAAATCCAGTTTTGAAACTTTGAAGATGACCTCCCCCTATCCAGTTCCGGTCTCCCTTTAGCAGATGCCTGGAAATGGGTCACCCCTTAGTAATTAGGTTACCCCTTATCCAAAATCAAGGGTCCGTATAGCAAGTGTCCTCTGGGGCATTTTCCGCACTTTTTTCGGGGTTCCTCCGGGGTATTTCTGGGATACTTCCGGTACATTTCTGAGGCGCTTCCGGTACGTTATCAACGGAGGTCCAAATGCCACATTTTTAGCCAAATTCGCCGCAAGAGATTATTTTCCAAAAACACCTACAAATACATAAAATAACCAAATAAGTACAATATCGAGTACTAACAATATATACAAATGAGCTATATTAGACACATAAATGCGTCTATCAAATACCCCCAAACTTATTATTTGCTAGTCCCGAGCAAATCAAAACTACAAAATAAATCCTAACTCACTGTCGCAGGCATCGTCGATTGCATTTAGCGTATGCAATAAGCCTTTAAACCCCTAGGTGGCCCTAGTGGCCGAGTTATAGTCTCGGGAGGGCTTACCAGAGATATACCCACAAAACCTGTACTCCAGACCTTAGCTATCTACGCAGAACCTTGGAAGGCACTAAAGAATCTCCTTGGTTGGCATACTTATTGACTACAGGAAGAAGTACCCTGATGCGAAATTCCAATTGTTGTACACGAGTTTGCACTCAAGCATACTAAAATTCATATAAAGTGACAGAGCTCTACTCAGATAGTTGCACTATGGACATCATATTCGGAGTCAAACTAATCACATGGAAAGATTAAGAGATGGATATAGAAAAACATAGATGGTTTTGATGTTTACTAAGTGAACGGCGTTTCCCATATCTGTCTGAAGGCCTCCGCCAAAATGAATCTATCCTAATGGATTGAGATACTAGTCTGACTAATATCAATACACTGGCATATACAAGGGTACCAGTGGTCGATAACCTAACTCTAGGTCAACACAACTGGCATATACAAGGGTACCAGTGGTCGACTTTATTGAATTTATTCCTTTTGGTCAAATGGTCTGGTCTCAATTTTTTTTTTTTTTTTTTTTTTTTTTCATTTTTTTTTTTTTCATCTCTTTTTCTTTTTCAACTTTTTTTTTTTTCATGGTATCTCAATCACTCTAATTCACCCTAGCATTGGTAACAACTTGAATCGTGGGCCCCACCTATCACTTAGAGAAACATAGTTTAAAAACAAAATAAAATAAAAATAGAAGTGAAAAGGACTCAACGAGATATGGTGAAACTATCATGTTATTTCTAACACCTGAGCTCTGTGCTTTTATGAATAGACTCTTTAGATGTTTCCATCTAATCAGATTGGTTCCTCAAACTCCTACAATCAAAATGCTTCCATCCACTTAGATTAGTTAGTGCAATCCTCAATAGGCATAAATTTCTAGGCTCTGGAGTTTATTTATTGCAAAAAGGTGACAAAAAGTGTTTCTTCCCCACCCCCAAACTTAAATCTTACATTGTCCTCAATGTTCTAAAGATGAAATTAAAAGCATGAACAAGGAGAAACTATTACCACTGGGGAAAAGAAATAAGGAAGGATATTACCGTATCACATGAACGCGGGAGCCTCCCAGTAAATGCTAAATTTATAGTCATTAGCTAGACATCAAATACCTCAAAAAGAATTTTCACCTTCCAAAGTCGTATACCAATAGTCGAAACAATTGTGGGTCCATAAGACCAAATAGAACTGCCACTAATAGGAGACAAATGGTCAAGATCAGAAAAATGAGCAGAAAGAGCACAACTTGATCTAAAGTTTCTCGCAAGACAACTGGATTTATCTGGAGTGCCCAATTGGGCTTCATATGAGTGTCTCGGCAAACAGATTCATCCGAAAAACGGGCCTTTAACATATGGATTTTTTCCTGGACTTTATCAGGCGGATCAGGTTGTGGAGTCTGAATACACTCAAGCGATACCTCAGATGCACTAGGCTTGAGTCCCAAGTTAGGGACTTCTATTGGGGATAATTGACAATCTCTACCCCAAATTTAGGGTAATCACTATTCTCCGTAAGACCTTTAACTATGGCTTGAATTTCCGGATCCGGAGAGTATTTAAAATACTCTAGAGCTTCTTCTAGTTCACTACCCCCAAACTTAGAGTTTTGGGTGTCTCTAGATAAACTAGTCACAATATTCCTAATTTCTAGACCATCCGGTTCCTGAAAAAGGTCAATTGCTTTCTCTGAGTTATAATCAGGTGGTTCATCCTCTAAATTCTTTTGAGGTATACTAGCTATAGGACTTATATGTTTCATATCCTCTATGGTCATCCCTAGAGTTTCCTTATTGTGTTGAAGCACGGTTACTGGCCTAATCTCATGATCACTATCCAAATTGGAAGTTATAGGCAAAATCTCAGATGGGCCTACAAATGCATAATTGGGGTCCAACTTAGGAGGATCTTTAGGCTCTTCGAAATAAGGGCTTAAGGTAGATTCGGTAGCTAGTAATGGTTCAAACCTAGATTTCCATCTATCGGTATCTAACATAGGAATAGAATCCAACAGAGCATTTACTTGTTCAATGTTGCTATCATCGTCAAAATCCATGCTAAAACGGGCTAGACAACTCTCTAATGGATCTTCCGATTCGGTGTTTGGTACAGACTTCGGAACTAAGGTTCCTATCATGTTGACCTCTTCAATGCACGTGTCATCTAGCTCAGAATGTAGCTTATTGACATTAAAAATATTCAACTCAATAGTCATATTACCAAAAGATAGATTCATAATACCATTTCGACAGTTTATGATCGCATTAGACGTGGCTAAAAACGGGCGACCTAAAATCACTGGTATTTGGTTCTCTGGATCAGGGACAGGTTGGGTATCTAGGATAATAAAATCCACTGGATAAATAAACTTGTCAACCTCTATGAGAACATCCTCTATCACACCACGAGGAACTTTAACGGACCTATCAGCTAACTGAAGTGTTATCTGGGTAGGTTTCATCTCACCAAGTCCTAGCTTGAGGTACACATGGTATGGAAGTAAGTTCACACTGGCTCCTAAGTCAAGCAACGCTTTCTCAACACGGTACTTACCTATTGTACAAGCAATGGTAGGGGACCCTGGGTCTTTATACTTAGGAGTAGTGGTATTCTGAATAATAGAACTCACATGACTAGCTATGAAGGCTTTCTTCTGGACACTGAGCTTACGCTTTCGCGTACACAAGTCCTTAAGGAACTTGGCATAAGAGGGAATCTGCCTAATTGCATCTAATAATGGAAGGTTGATATTAACCTGCTTAAAAACCTCCAATATATCATTAAAGTTGGACTCCCTCTTAGTCGGAACTAGCAGCTGGGGAAACGGGGCTCTGGGAACAAAGGCTCAACATGACCCTCATTGGTCTCTTTAGACTCTATCAGTCTCCTCATTTTCTGGCTCAGCAGGGTGAACTACAGCATGTTCACTATCAGGCATGGCGACCTTTTGTCAACTTTCTTTCCACTTCTTAGGGTTGTGACAGCATTCACATGATTGTACGATTTCTCTCCTTTGGGTTAGGATCAGTATGACTAGGGAACCTTCCTTCTTCTCTCTCATTGATAAACTTAGCTATTTGGCCGACTTGAAGCTCTAATTTAGCAAAAGACTGGGCACTATTCTTAAAATTCTGTTTGGTTTCCTCTTGAAAATTACCCTGGCTTTTACTAACATTTCCTGGATTTGTGATAGCATCTCCTGGCTCTTCCTTAATATACTAAGGGTTTCCTCTAAGCTAGCTATTCTATTCTCAGATGGGTTCTGGGTCTGACCTGAAGAGTTCTTAGTATAACCAAAACCTGGGGGAGGCTGAGAATTACTAGACTGGCCTTGATTCTGGCCCTTAGACCAAGAGAAATTAGGATGGTTTCTCCAACCAGGGTTGTAGGTTTCTGAGTATGGGTCAAACTTCTGACGGTTCTCAAACCTAGAGTTGTTATAGACAGCATGGGCTTGTTCTTCACTAACTTGACCTTCCCAAAATGAATTATCGGGCTCTATTCCACAACTAGAGACTTGAGAGGCTCTATTAGGTTCAACAAGGGACCTATTTTTAGACTGACCATTTCTAAAGCTTCTAACCTTCTGGACAAAGCAGCAAACTTAGCATCTGACGCAAAACTCGTATCTACCATATTGGTGCTACTTCTATTGACCAAGAGTCTTTTAGGGGGTTCAACACAAGATTCCCACTGTTGGGATTTTTCAGCGATAGCTCCTAAGAAGGTAAAAGCATCATCAGCATTTTTACTAGTGAACTCACCAGCGCACATAGACTCAACCATGGCTTTGGTCGAATAGTCTAAACCATCATAAATAATCTGTACAAGTTTCATATTATCAAATCCATGGTGAGGACACTGAGATAGGAGATCATTGAATCGCTCTAAAAACCTATAAAGAGACTCTCCCTCTTGTTGCACACTAGCACTAATTTTCTGCCTAACAGCTGCAGTTTTATGCTTAGGGTAGAATTTCATATAGAAGGCAGCGATAAGTTCCTGCCATGTTTCTATGGATTCAGACGGTAGGTTGTTCAGCCAGGTCTTGGCTTTGTCTCTCAAAGAAAAGGGAAACATCTTAAGTTTCAAGACTTCATCGGTAAGGTCCTTTATCCTAATTGTCCCACAGATTTCCTCAAAGTCCCTAATATGAAAATAAGGGTTCTCATCATCTTTTCCTAAGAATATAGGGATCATCTGAAGAATACTAGGTTTTATCTCAAATTAGCCGTAGTGGCTGGCAATTTAATGCATGAAGCTCGGTTGGTCCTAGTTGGGAACATGTAATCTTTCAAAGTTGCCATCGCTGGCACAACAGAAGTACTAGGGGTACTATCCTCACAAAGAGACAGATTCTCAAAACAGAAGTTTCCAAAAACAAGGCTCTCAAAAGAAGAATCTTCGAGCTCCCTGCTTAAATCAGAAGAACTACTAGGTTTTTCGCTAATCAATCGACCTAGAGTATCTCTTTTCCAAGCCCTATTAACAAAATCGGGCATACACTAAAAAGAATTCAAAAAGAAATAAAAATCCTAACAAGAAGGTTCTAGCAATCACACAAAGGTTGGCGTTCCCAACTACTATTCCCACCATGGTCATAAAAACGATGATGTCCATATTCAAATTCAGATCGATACTCATTGTATTGGCTTCTATCATACTAGTTCGACATTCTTAATTGTAAGGGAATTTTACACAATCACAAACAAGGCTGACTCGACCAAATCAAACCTACTGATTTCTAGCAAACAACAAGCATGATGGCTCCACTTAGATTGTTTCTAGACCAGCTTCTAATCCTTCGAAAGGGAATTCGTTACAATTTAAGCAAACCCCTCTGGAATCAATCCGAGTTTAAGCAAGTTGAATCGAGGTGAGGGAAGCTCAGTGGAGCTTTGATACCCAAAACCTCACCGATCCAATGCGGCGCAGTCACGCATTCAACTCGCAGAAACCGTCAAGAACTTCGAGGTGTGCTTAAAAGAGTAACCAATATTTTTCGAATGATTGTCCTGTTAAGCTCGATACCCTATAGGTCTCTTTCTAGTCCAAATTTTAGGCTTAGGTTCGCTTTAGGTTTCGTTTTCCTAAGGCGGGCAAGAAGGGAGCGGTGATGAAATCCGAACCCTTATCTTATATGGTCCAGTCCTTGCCCTTTACTAGGAATTTAAAAACAGTTCATATTCAATTCCTCAGCATATATTCACCTTAAGGAGTCCAGTAACTCGCTTGCAGGGGATTCGCGAGTGTTTCGATTGGACTTACCTCCCGTACCAGACGGGCGAAGAACCGCTGTAGTCGACTCGGGCCACGACTCCTATGCCGTGTGCGAACCCGAGGGGCCGAGACGATATTGTAATCGTCGTCCTTTCCTGCAAACAGTTTATATTTAAGGGTACCCTTCCATAGGGTTTAAAAATAAGAATAAAAATGTCCCAAAATTAATGTCCAAAGTCCATAAAAAAAATTCAAAAGAAAAGAAAGTCTAAAAAAAAAAATTACAAAAAAAAAAATGTCTCTCTTTTTTTTTCTCTCTCTTTTTATCAAAAAATAAAAAAAATTCTTCTTCTTTTGCTCCTTCTGCTTTGCCTTTTACTCCACGTCTTTAAATGTCCACCAAAAACTTTGGCAAAAATTTCTTTTGCTCCAACTTCAAGAATCTGAAAGAAAAAGACAACAAAACAGAAACGTAAAGAAGAACAAATAAATAAAAAAAATAAATCTAAAAAATGCTAACTAAACACAGGTCCGCGTCGGCGGCGCCAAAAATTTGATGGTTTATCAAATGGTTGTAGAGATAGTGGTAAACAGGTTCTTTTCAGACTTGTGAAGGTAACACAATTTCTAGATTTAAATTTAAACAGGCAAATAAAAAGAGTTGTTCAAAGTTATAGAGAAAAACACCAAGACTAGGATTCCACCAATGACCATTTTAATAGTAAACTCTAAATAGTTTCTTATGCAATTTTATCCTTAAAATCAATTCTAATATTTGCCTCAAATAAGTTTTTGAAGTAATAATTGTAATTAAAAAGTATAAAACATCAAAAGTTACTAAAACCCAGCATGCTTCATCAAGTCAATTCACAATTACTCAATAAAAACTATTAATTCAATTTTAATTCGTGCAAATAATCAAATAATAATATTGCAAATAAATGTAAAAATTAGAATTATACCAATAAATTTTGTGCCAATGGCTTCCTCCGTCGTCTCGGCTAATGGGTTTAGCTCCTCATCCCAAAAACACACTCACAAGATAAATTCATGGCTAAAATAGGTGTTTTTATTGATGATTATATGATGAAATAGGAATTAACAACGCTGTAGAAGTGTTACAGTGTCACTGTTACAAATGGTGTAAGCGCTGAGAAGAAACGATAGAACTAAAGTGCTGTAAATAGCGACACAGGGTGTAAGCTGCTGGAAAGAACGATACAAGTCATGTGCTGTAAATAGCGACACATCGTGTTCTGGTTTTAAGACTGATGAAGAACGACTGCCTTAGCTAGTCTGTTCTTCCTCTTCTTCTTCCTCCTTGAACAGCAGCAGCAGCAGCAACAATCAATGGTATCTTCCTCGTTTCGGCTCTGAACTCTCTCCTATTTCTCTCTAAACTTTTCTAACCCCTCTAAGACTCGAAAACCACCTATTTATATCTCAACAGAGTCCCTTAAATTCGATCAAATATCTGATTTCTATTATCTGCCAGTTGGAACGATAATCCGTTCTCTTTGGCTTTTTCACGCTCTGTTAGCTATTAAATAGGTACCAAACTCTTCTTAAGACGTGAACAAGACTAAATACATTAGTTTCCAGCGAAACTTGAACAACAGCGTACGTGACCTGTTTGAGCTTTGATCTCTTCTTCCGGCTTATCCAGCCCAATTGGTTGGGTTAAATTGCTTATACTGATCTTTTTATAGTCTAGGAAGTCCAGCCCAGTGAAAATCCGATGTTGAATCTCCTTAAAACTCGCTCAAATTCGAACCCCTAAAACTGTTCTTCTGCAGAGTTCTTTTCCCGCCAAAATCCAGTTTTGAAACTTTGAAGATGACCTCCCCCTATCCAGTTCCGGTCTCCCTTTAGCAGATGCCTGGAAATGGGTCACCCCTTAGTAATTAGGTTACCCCTTATCCAAAATCAAGGGTCCGTATAGCAAGTGTCCTCTGGGGCATTTTCCGCACTTTTTTCGGGGTTCCTCCGGGGTATTTCTGGGATACTTCCGGTACACTTCTGAGGCTCTTCCGGTACGTTATCAACGGAGGTCCAAATGCCACATTTTTAGCCAAATTCGCCGCAAGAGATTATTTTCCAAAAACACCTACAAATACATAAAATAACCAAATAAGTACAATATCGAGTACTAACAATATATACAAATGAGCTATATTAGACACATAAATGCGTCTATCATTGTCAGACCCCCGTTTTTTCAATTTGGTATCAGAGCATGAAAAGATGTGTAAAGACCTGATAAGTTTGTGTTTGTAGTGATCTGACCCTATGGACAATAGTGCTATCTCTATAAATGCACCACCAGATCCATGGATTTTATAATTCTCTTCCATGACTGATTTAATTAAATTTGAAGAAATTTTGTCCAAACCTTCTCCAGGTTTAAAAACCCTTGAAATTTTTTCAAGAATTGAAAAGAAACTTGAATGCCTATCTTCTGATGTTCATCTTTATCTCCAGAATGAGCAAGAATCTCTTGACAGGCTAAATCAAGTTATGATAAGTAATGTTTATGTTGAGGTCAATATTGATTCATCAATCAATGATAGCAATGCTCCCCTTCTATGTAATTCATTTAGTTGTAACAAACTAAATATGTTACAAGAAGAGCTTAAATTTCAGTCACATGAGCATGGACTAATTTGTTGCTCAATTCCTGACATATCCTATCAAAATAGTAGTGATATCTTCATTTATGGAGAAGCTAGGATGTCTCTTTTTGCCAAAAGAGTTGTTCTTCGTAGTACTAAAAACTATCTGCAGAAATTGTTATGTATAAGTTGGAAGACAAGAAATTGGAAACACAATATTTTTTGGGTTTTCTTAAAGTTCTTTGATAGACTTACAAAAACAATTTTCTGGGTGTTTTTCAACACTATAAGATGTAAGAGTTCCTGGAAAGAAACTCTTTCTTGGTGTCATGCTGTGCATAACCTAAGTCGATCATGTTGACCACTCTCAATGGAATCTTCGTAACATTCGCTTGTTGAACCTCACCAAACGGGTCCTTAGGTGAACATGTACGCTTTACATGCTTTCAATTCGGTTCCCATACGGTTTTTAATCTTGCCACAGAACGTACTCGAACCAGTACTGGTCCACTGATTGACACATTAAAATAGAAATGTTTCTCTTCGTTTTGTTCTCATTCTCTTCATATTCTCCGTTCATGTACGAAGAAAAGAAAAACCACCAGTTTACCAATTATCGTTTCCCCATTTTTTTCATCAACGTTTTGCTTCCAACTTTGCTCGTTGAACTCAGGAGAAGCTCGTGTACGTTGGTCAAGAACTTTTTTTGTGTTTGAAAACTTTTTTGGAGTTCTGCCATTAGAAACTGTTCAAGAACCAAGTAAGTATCTTAACTCCTTCCTGTGAATTCATCTCCAACAATGGAACATAGAAGAACTGGTCATGTTGGAAGTTCAAGCCGTCAAACTAGGGATGGGTACTTTTATGATCCAAGTATCTGTGCTAGATTTGCCAACTATGCTTCTCGTGTGCTTTATTTAGAGTAGAAGAACAAACATCTTATTTGTGAAACATATTATGATGCTTCTGAAAATCGAAGTAGATGGTTTGTTTGATTTTTTTCAAAAAACACTCCTGGGGTAAAATTCACAGACCATTAGGGACTGTTCGCATTGAAATAGCTGCAAAAATTTATGTTAATATTCATGATACAGACCCTGCCAACTGCATTTTCAAGACTATTGTAGGAGGTGTCACTTTTACTGTGGATCTTTATATTATTGCTTATCTGTTGGATGTGTCTGTTGGGGGTACTCGATTTCCTCCTCCTGAGAATGAAAGATTAACTTTAGAAGTGATGTCTAATCGTCTCTTTGATAGAAATATTTCTCGAAGAGATGGAAAGATTGATGTTAGCGGTGCTGGGTTGTTTCTCAAAGTTGCTGCAAAACTTCTCATGGAAAAAATGATGCCAAGTACTATTGACAACAATTTATGGATCAGGGATCTCACTGAACTAGTCTGTTACATTGTTGAAGGGAGAAATATTGATTTCTACGGACTTATTATTAATCAGATGATAAGCGTGAAACATACTTCAAGAAAAACTCCTGGATTTTCTTGTCTCATCTCAAGAATATATGCTCACTTTGGCATTACTCCCTTTGGCTCTGATCTTGTAGGTCCAACTGTTCTGAGTATGTCAAGCATCGAAAAGATGAGGCATCCTGCAAGCAGAGCCTCTGCAAGTACCTCGGCTGTTCCCGAACTCACTCGTCTTCGGGAAGAAAATGAGGTTTATAGAGAAAAGGTGGACTATGATGAAAATACTTATCCTGAGCTGGCTGAGAAGTTTTATGAGATTGAAAGAGATTATTATGGGAGAAGTGATTAATCTCTGAACTGGCAATGCTATTGTTCATTTTATCTGTTAAAATTCTTATGTTGATCTACTTTTATCTGCAGTTTTAATGAGTGTAAGAACTATTATATTTTACCTTAATGTTTTTATAAAATTTGCTAGATTAGTTAGAACCATAATAAGTACAGATAAACGTGGTCAAAAGTTATCTCCTTCATATGTCGATATACAAGTATTGATAAAAAATCGATGCAAGTATTGATAAAAGATCGATGAACTTTTGACAAACAAAATTTAAGCCTATTATGTCATTATGTAAATATCGATGGAAGAACTTTAGTCTACAAAAATTGAACCTATTATGTCATTATGCAAATAATTGATAGAAAATAGGATTAATTTTTTTTTTACAAAGATTAAGTCTATTATATGTCATTGTGAAAATAGTGATGAAAATAGAATGAATCTTGGTTTATTCCGCAGTATTGATCTTTCCTGATCAATTCTTTATGTGTATACCGTGGCGTGCCGTAAGCCTTCTTATGTGAGCATTTCCAATTAGATTAATCATGAATTCTCTTGTGGTTAGTTTGATTGAGTTTTTTTGGATACAAATTCATATTATTATGTGATTTGTTTGTGTCCAAAGAAAATCCTTCTTTTTTTTGTGAAAGTAAGGTCGCTCTTGTGTTCTTTCGGGAATGACTTTTTATGGGAGAGAGTTCTTAATTGAACTTGTGCTTAATTGCCATATATTTGTGGGGAGTACAACTGTGGAATATTATAGAGGTTATCTTGTACCTTTATAAACTCTTTGATGAATGCATTTAGCTTCGGATAAATGATTTCATCTAAACAAGTTGATATGTGCTTTTCTTTGGTCATGAAGTATATCTATGGAAATTTCATTAGGATCCCACTAGTTTTCGTACCTTTGCCAATTTTACTGACAAAAAGTGGGACAATTAATGTGTAGTTCACAAAAAAATATATATGGTTTTCGGATCATTATATAAGGGGGAGTGTTTTTCGTGTGAGATGAAATTATTGACTAAGGGGGAGTGATACATATCACAATAGTATTGTTGTCGAAGTTGTGATACAATTGAACTTTGATGTTGTGTAATAATACTATGACACTGTATAAAAATGATTGAGAGCTATTGTTTTCTCATTTTTATGGCTACGGATCTTCAACAACTATGATGTTGAATTGAACATCTATGGAATCATGGGAGTACTTGAAAAGGACGAAGATTTCGAGTAATGTTGAAGAACCAAGGGATTCAAGCATGTGGACGAGAAGCTACAAAGTTTATTTATTTTGTATTCCATTTGTATTGATAGTTTTGTCACTAAAATTGACAAAGTGGGAGATTGTTAGAGCATTTCTCGGTCGAACTCGCAGGCGTTGCTATCTCAAGATTGTTTGTCAAGTTTAGTTTCCAAAACTATATGTCTTGATTTCTAGTCTATTATAGCTGAGTCTCGTACTAGGATAGTTAAGTGTAGTTGAGATCCAGACTCCACGAAGTTCATCATATGAAGACGAAGAACTACTCAAGGAACGGGTGGAACTTCATCTACTAAAAGGTATGTGGAGAGTTGAACTTATTTATCACTCAAAATTCTATCTATTTTATCTCCTACTCTTGAGACAAAAGTCGTATAGCTATATAGATTTCGATTATACACACTTGCTATTTCGATCCAAGTTTATCTCGCTTATCTATTTCTCGAAATATGTGTTGGTAAGCTTTCGCTTTAGCCAGGTTCATCTTTACTCGTGACGAAAGTCATGTTGATATTTCAATATCTTGAAAATCGCTTTGATCAAAAATAGTTTGTGAATAACAACTATATAACATCCTCTAAGAAAGTTTCAATGATTGAAATGAGAGTTTAGATTATGTAACCATCTTTGGATATAATCATAGTGTGTTCGCACATTAGTGTATAAGTCCATAAACCGGGAACCAAGAGTATACATACTTGTGTGTGTACAAAATTGGTGAAGGAGGCTGGATAAGTATGCATAACCCTACGCATACTGGCGGAAGTTCACGTCCGTGAATTTATGCTGACTTTGGAAATTGACAAACTCATATCCGGTTACCTTAAGTATGCGTACCTGTACGCATACTGGAGGAAGTTCACGTCCGAGAATTTCTGCTGAGTTTGGAAACCAAACTAACTCAAATCCGTGGTCACTTAAGTACGCATAACCGTACACATACTTAAGCTGGTTAGTTTATGAAATCGGTCAGTTCATGAAATTAAACATTTAAATAATAAGGAATGAAATCTTTGCAAACCGTGGATATAATGTTCATGAATCGATTCAAGTGAATCAAACCGATTTTGTTTCAATTGTGTCTTGTATACATCTATAAGATCTGAGCAATTGAACAACTCTCTAACTAGTTCATTTGAAGTCATTTGAACTAGCTGTTGTGAAGATGAATAAGGTTGATATGAAAGTGCTCATATGGCTAACCATTTGGTTAACTACTGTTGAACCAACTAAGTGTACACGTTTAGGTACAGTTTCCCAAACCTAAATGAAATACATTTCATTTGTGTATGACAAGCTAAGTTCGATCTAACGTTTGAAAGACATTAGTTTGAATCTAATCAGGTTTTCATCTAACGGTGAATATTGAATGCTTTGTTACTAAGCTAACATTGATTGCAAACTCTGATTTGAAATCTATATAAAGGAGAACTCTAACAACTGGGAAACCTAATCCCCACACCTCATGTATGTTACTAGTTGTGTTAGCTGGAGTCGATTATCCTTTAACCTTATGTTTCTATTGAGAGCCTGTAGGTTAACGACTTAAAGATTTCATTAGGATTGTGAAGCCAGACCCGGCTACTTTCTCTGTAGTTGTGTGATATGATCTTGTTGTATCTATCGTACTAGTACAATTGTATAATTAGATTGAGATTAATATCTCTGATAGGCAAGTTAGAAAAGAAGTCACAAACGTCTTCGTCTCATGTTTTGTCATTCCGCAATATCTTATTTCTTTAATCAGTTAAGATTATTGTGAGGTGATTGATAATTCTAGGATGTTCTTCGGGAATATAAGTCAGGGTTATCGATTGGTTCATGTTCACCTTGATTTATCAAAAGATAGAACAAAACTCGTAGGTATTTCTGTGGGAGACATATTTATCTATTACTATAGACTTTTCTGTGTGATACAGATTTGTTTATTAAAGTCGTCGATTTTGGGTCGTAGAAACTCTTAGTTGTGGGTGAGATCAACTAATGGAATTAAGTGCTTAGTATCCTTCTGGGATCAAAGACGTAAGGAGCCCAACTGTACCTTGGATCAGTGTGAGATTGATTCGGGTTCAACTACATTCCATACCGAAGTTAGTTTTTAGTAGGTTAGCGTCTGTAGAGGCTTAATACAGTGTGTGTTCAAATCTGGACTAGGTCCCGGGGTTTTTCTGCATTTGCGGTTTCCTCGTTAAAAAAACTTCTGGTGTATGTGTTATTTCTTTTCCGCATTATATTTTGTTATATAATTGAAATATCACAGGTTGTGCGTTGTATAGATCAATTGTGAAATCCAACCTTTGGTTGTCGATTGAAATTGATTGATCATTGAACATTGGTATTTGGTACCGTTCAAGTTTTCATCTCTTATAGTCAATCGGTCTCGCATATTTCTATTTGATGGCTAAGGATTGAATTAAGAGGTAGAGATATTAACTCTTTGATATATCTTTCTTTAGATTGAGTCTAACTGTCAAGTTGATTCTCTTGAAAGTATATTGCAGTAAGTCCATACATATTGTTAATCGAAATATTGGGTGTGGTTGTTAGACCCCCGCTTTTTTAGTTATGTTAGGAATCAGACTTTATATGTATATCGAGTAAACCGATTGTATACTTTGAATTCAAAAAATCCATTCGATTCCATTGTTATTTGTCGCTTACTCCGTATTCTACAGGCCAAACAAGGGCAACCAACAAAAGCAACCCGAAAAGAAATATAAGAGGAAACATGACCTTTCTTCTCCTAAGCCTTTGGGACCTCGTCGAAGAGAAAGCCAAAATTTGAATATTTCCCACCGAAGGTCCATGGGGAGTAAAGCCAAAGGGATCAGCATAAATGACCCACCACCTCAAATGGAGCAACCAACACATGAAGAATCTGATTCCGATACACCTACTGAACAATAAGGTGGTGATAGAGAAGTTGCCGAAGAACAAAGTGATGAGGAAGTTAATGAGGAAGAAAGTGGTGAAAAGAAGATCGATGAAGAAGAAATTGGTTGGAAGGAAGGTGGTGAAGAAGAAAGTGATGAGAGTGAAAATGATGAAGAAGAAAGTGAGAATCAAGTTGATGAAGAGATATGACAAGTTCAAGATCAAGTTCAACAATAAGCCCAATGAGGAGACGCTCAATAACAAGTTTAAAAAGATGGTAATAAAGATGGTCCAAAGAATAAGAAAGGGAGCCACATGCCCCCCGCGCTGAAGATGTTTCCTCGCGGCCCCAAGGATCCCGTTTAAAGGTTACCTGGTGATGGAGGACAAATGTTATGGGGGTACAAAGATAGTTGGGCCGCGGTCGTCTGTCATACCATAGTAACTACCTAAACCTTATGCTATGTAACATAAAAATTATTATCCGTGTAGTGTTTTGATTATTGTCCATCAGGTTTGTTTTGTTTTATAGGATCACAAGGATGCCATTCATCTTATGAAGACAGGAACGTCAGTGAGTATGATGAAGGCATGGCCACTGGAAGCAATAAAATCAACCATTAAAGAAGTTCAAGAAGTAATATATCTAGTCAATTCTACGGGGTTGATAGCTGCGGTCAAAAATTTGGTCCTTGGTTACGACAAACCTCTTTGTTCCGCCTTTTCCGAGAGATATTATGGGGAGACGGATACATTCCATCTTCTGTTTGGAAAAATGACGATAACTCCAAATAATGCAAATTTCATTACCGGGCAAAGCATAGAAGGTAAATCCATGAAGCACGAAGACTATGTGCAAGAGCTTGAATGAGACAATATTTTTACGCGTTCACCAAAGATGTGTTCCAATGGGATGAGGGAGAAGACCAATTCATAGATGCTAGTAGGCAAGGAAAAGCAGAGGATATTCCATCTCTCGAAGATGAGGGACAACTTCATGGGAACAAAGAAGCTTCTTGCCGAGGGAAATGTACTGACCAGGGAACGTATCATCACCACGACCAATGCGTACGTCCTCTACATCCTGGGAGTTGTTATCTTCCCTGAAGTTTCCGGTGCCCGTGTGACCGCCAACCTTATACAGATGTTGCAACCATTTGACAAGATTCCAGAATACTCTTGAGGCACTGCCATCCTTGCACACTCATCGAACGAGTTGAGAAAGGCTTCTAGGGATCAAAGGAACCAAATTGGAGGGAATATAGATTTTCTGCAGGCGTGGATATATTTGCACTTCCCAATATTATCTCAAAGGGATTTTGAGAACAAGGAGTGGGACCACAGGTATTATGGAGACGTACACCTACATAAGTAAGCCGAAGTCCCCAAAAAAGGATTATCTGAAGTTGAGATTCCCGTTGGACAACTTGACGACGAAAGATGTTGTCTTTGATCCTTACAAGGAGGATCTGACTAAAGGAAAATTAAAGATGGTTGGGTGCGAACAACAATGTCATTATTTTGGGCCTTTGTTTCACCGAAGAGGACATGTAATGTACAACCCGATGAGAGTCGCAAGACAACGCGGTTACGTACAAAAAATCCCAAAGGAGCACAAGGGGTTTAAAATCAATGAGAAAAAATCGACATCATATGATAATGATATTGACATTGTTCAAAAGCCTTTACCATCACGTGATTAATGGGAATACAGAGGGTTCAACAGATATGCAATGGATGGTCGATCGCGAACAGATGATGATGCAATTCAGGAATACATGCCGTGTGATGGGATTCTGGAAAACCCTATATGTAATAACCGCAATAACACGACGTCCAACTAGTAGACAACGACAAGTACGGGTCGAACCCACAGGGAGCGGTGGAAATAACGTAATCAATATCTCTAATAACTTAACCAGACACGGTATTTGTGGATTTTTAGAATTGAAAAGGAAATAATAAAATTAAACTAAACAAATAAAATAAGTGCACTAGAAGAATCAGTAACCAGGTTTTATCGTATCCACCACTATTTCTATTGAATTACTAAAATGAAACATAACTCATGAATAATTATCTATCGTCTGTTATATCGATTATATGTATTAGAGTCGCAAATATCACTGGGACACCCTAAGCATGGCACATCAAAAGACTAAGTCCAAGCATGCACCATCAAATTGTATTAGTGAGAAAATTATACGAAACTAAATATAGGTTCACAAATGATACCTGGCTATTATAATCATACCCCATCAAAGGAATTAACCCAAGCATGAAATATCAGACAATAAGACAAATATATTTGTTATCATAACAATTATGCACATAAGTTCTACAAAACCGGTGAAGCGACAACTCATATTTCGATAAATCGATAAACAATATTAAGAAATAATCATATTCAATTCATAATGGTATTTCGCTCAATCAATCAATTCAAATAAAAATATCCTAATACCCAATGTGGTTTCATCCAATAAACCCTAGTTAAATGTATAGCAAAACATAACTGTGGGTTTTTCAAAACCCATTAAAAATAATAACAAGAGAAAGATAATTAAACCGTGAAAAATATCACCGTTGTCACCGGAAATCAGTCATCTTCTTCTCTCCTTGTTTTGTCTGCTCCAAAACTCCCACCGTCACGGTGCTATTCTTCTCTGGCCGTCGGACTCTCTCCCCGAACTCTTCTCTTTTGTTTGTAATCTGTATGGCATTTATACGTTGCGGTAAAAGAAGACCTAGCAAATAATTTCCAGGCCTGGTCCATTATTAACTCCAATCGCCAATTCCAAAGACAGAACCAACTCCTTAAACTTCCGAGTCTTATCACCAGCTAGGCATCGTATGCAAGTCCCTGTCCATCCAAGCATCTCAGTCAACTACTCTTCCATGACGAACTGAGCACCTTCCTGCACTGTCGATTCTTGCAATCACCAGCGAGTCTGTAGAACGCACAACTGTTTGTGTTAGAGCATTGTTCGGTCGAAATCGCATGCGTTGCTATCTCAAGAATGTTTGTCAGTGTTAGTGATCAAAACTATAAGTCTTTATTTCTAGTCTACTATAGCTAAGTCTCGGACTAGGATAAAAAGTATAGTTGAGCTCAAGGAATTCATGGTGATTTATCATACAAGTAGAAGAACTACTCAAGGAACTGGTGGAACTTCTCGACAAAAAGGTATGTGAAGACTTGAACTTATCTATCACTCAAAAGTCTATCTACTCTATCTCCTACTCTTTGAGACAAGAAGTCGTATGCTATATATATAAACTTGGATTATACAAATTTGGTATTTCGAGCCGAGTATACCTCACCTATCTATATCTCGAAATATATGTTGGTAAGATTTTCGCTTCGATCAAGTTTATCTTTACCATGTGACGAAAGTCATAATATGTTTCAATCATCTTGAAAATTGCTTTGACGAGAAATGGTGTAACAACTATATAACGTCCTCTAAGAATGTTTCAATGGTTGAAATGAGGGTTTAGATTACATAACTAATGGTGGACATAAGCATTGTTGTGGAAACACATTTGTGTATAAGTCCTATTCCTTGAACCAAAGTTTACGAACTTTGTTGATCAAGGGAATCGGAAGAATGGCGTGAGCCAAGTCCGCGAACTCAGTCCGCGAACTGCCGAAGTTCTCAAACCCGAGAATTTCTGCTGGAGTTGACAAACTACTTGCGTGAAGCTAAGTCCGCGAACCCAATCAGCGAACCGGCGAAGTTCTCATACCCGAGAATTTCTGCTGGAGTTTGTAAACTCTTCCCGGTAACTTAAGTCCGCGAACCTAGTCTGCGAACTTGAGAAGGTTATATATTTGAAGATGATTTCTGAACTTAAACTTAAAAATACTAAGGAATGCAGTTTGCAAACCGTGGCTATAAAAGTTCATGAACCGATTCAAGTGAATCAAATCATCTTTGCTTCAATTTTGTTTTGTATAATACATAAGATTTCCTTGTAATTGAACAACTCTCTAACTAGTTCATTTGAAGTAATTTTAACTAGTTATGGTGAAGAAGAACATGGTTGATATGAAATGCTCGTATGGCTAACCTTTTGGTTAACTATTGTTGAACCAACAAGTGCATGCATTTGGGTACGGTTAACAAGCCTAGAAGCGTGCATTGTCAAGTGTGTGTAACAAGCTAAGTTTTCGATCTAACGGTTGAAAAATATTAGCTTGAATCTAAATCAGGTTTTCATCTAACGGTGAATATTGAATGCTTTGTTACTAAGCTAACATTGATTGTAAATCCTGATTTGAAAGACTATATAAAGGAGACATCTAATATTGTGAAAAACTAATCCCCACACCTTACGTGTGATACTAGTTTGCATTCTAGAGTCGATTCTCCTTTAACCTTTGGTTTTCTTCTTCTAAAACCAGGTTAACGACTTAAAGACTTCATTGGGATTGTGAAGCCAAATCGATACTACTTTTATCGTAGTTGTCTGATCTGATCTTGCATCTTATATTGTACGAGTACAATCAGATTGATTGGCTTGATATTGATATCTACAAGTGTACCTTGGATCAGTGGGAGATTGATTGGGGTTCAACTACAGTCCAGACCGAAGCTAGCTTGGAGTACGCTAGTGTCTGTAGCGGCTTAATACAGTGTGTTTTCAATCTGGACTAGGTCCCAGGGCTTTTCGGCATTTGCGGTTTCCTCGTTAACAAAATTTCTGGTGTCTGTGTTATTTCAATTTCCGTATTATATTGTTTTATCTTTATAATTTAAATAATACAGGTTGTGCGTTTAGATCATCAATTAGAATAATCTAACCTTTGGTTGTTGATTGTCATTGATTGATCCTTGGATATTGGTATTTGGTACCATCCAAGTTATTCCTTGTGTTTGATTAAAGACTCGCCGATTTCTATTAGCTCGAATAAATCAAAACAAGAGAGAGATATTAACTCCTTGAGATACTTTTACCTAGATTGAGTTTGACTGTCTAGTTGATTCTCTAGAAAGTATTTCGGAGTTAGTCCATACAGATTGCTAAGCGAAATATTGGGTGGTGTTGTTAGACCTCCCGCTTTTTCAATTGGTATCAGAGCAGGAAAACACGTTTAAGACCTTACAAGTTTGTGTTTGTAGCAATCTGAACTCTGTGGAAAATAGTGCTATCTCAATGAATGCACCACCAGATCAAGGGATTTCAGAATTCTCTTCCATGACCGATTTATTAAAATCTGTAGAAGAAATTCTTTCTAAACCTCCACCAGGTACAAAATTCCTTGAAATCTTTTCTGAAATTGAAAAGAAACTTGAAAGCCTGTCTTCTGATGTTAATTTGTTTCTCCAGAATGAGCAAGAATCTCTTGAAAGGCTAAACCAAGCTATGACAAATAATATCTATGTAGAGGTTGACACTGACTCAATTATCCATGAGAGTCGTGCTCCTTTTCTGGGATCTTCTATCAATAACCTGCATGTCCTGGTTCAAGAGGAGTTTAAATCTCAGTCACATGAATACCTCGTTACGAATAAATTTTGTCATTACCCAATTTTTGATAATTGGTTTGAAGATAGTTTCAGAAAAAACTACTGTCAAGAACAATTTCTGATAGGATGGAAAAAGAGAAATCAGATCGTCAAATTGATTCTAATAATACTCTTTGATAGTTCTATAATAGTTATGTTCTGGGATGGTCTCAGTACTTCAAGGTGTAAGAGCTGTTGGAAATAAGATCTTTCAAGGTGTTATGATATGCAAACATTTCTAGACTAATGGTCCTTGTTGTACCCAACACATCCTTAGTTGACACAAGCAGTTCGCACACCTTGGTTCAGGAGCCGTCTCATGTACGAGTCTGATAGACACATTTATGTGTCTAATATGTCTCAATTTTACGTATTGTTAGTGCTCGATTTTGTATTTATTTTGTTATTTTATGTCTTTGTAGGTATTTATAGAGAAATAAGCTCTTGCGGAGAAATTGGCTCGAAAAGTGGTGTTTTACACCCCAGAATAAAGTATTAAAGGCACCCCAGAAAAGTACTAAAGGCACCCAGGAAAAAGTTGGACAAACCCCAGAAAAATTACTAAAGGCACCCCAGAAAAGTACTAAAGGCAAGTTGGTGGGGATGGTTTTGTTCAATATCCATTCCTCTTCTTTTTAGATTTTCTGCCGTGGGAAGACTATTAATGGCAGCTGCCCACACTATGAAAGAAACTTTGGTGGGGATGGTTTTGTTCCATACATACTTGTGAGGGAAGGTGGTCGTGTCACTTGTTTCGCCGCCATTGTTATGAAGATCCTTGTATGCTGCTGAAACAGAGAATTTGATGTTGCTTGTACTGCCATTTTTCCACTCTCGCATGTCTTCTTCATGTCCTAATTCATTTGGCTCGCGGAGAACAATCAAGAGTTGTGATAATTCTGCAATTTCATCTTTCTTCAGCCTTCTTCTGAAACCCATATCCCAAGCCTTATGGTATGTGCACCCAGGAAAAAATTGAGAGTATGACAACCAAGGAGATTCTTTAGTGCCTTCCAAGGTTCTGCGTAGATAGCTAGGGTATGGAGTGAAGGTTTTGTGGGTACACCTCTGGTAAACCCTCCCGAGATTAACTCGGTCACTAGGGACACCTAGTGAGTTAGGATTTTCTTTTCCAAATTAATTTTGCTCGAGGATTAGCAAATAATAAGTTTGGGGGTGTTGATAGACACATTTATGTGTCTAATATATCTCAATTGTACGTATTGTTAGTGCTCGATTTTGTATTTATATTGTTATTTTATGTCTTTGTAGGTATTTATAGAGAAATAAGCTCTTGCGGCGAAATTGGCTCGAAAAGTAGTGTTTTACACCCCATGATAAAGTATTAAAGGCACCCCAGAAAAGTACTAAAGGCACCCAGAAAAAAGCTGGAAAAACCCCAGAAAAATTACTAAAGGCACCCCAGAAAAGTACTAAAGGCACCCAAAAAAATTTGGAAAAACCCCTGAAAAATTACTAAAGGCACCCCATGGGAATGTGTTATTCGGAATCCAGCAACGGATAAGGGGCGACCACTGGATAAGGGGTGTCCTTCTTCTAAAATTCAAATTTCATTTTTGGCGGGAAAATTTCCTTCTTCACTGGCAGATTTTTGATCGAAGTTTTGAACGTGTTCTAGGGAGATTCAATGGCTGATTTTTGGTAGGAAGTTGTCATATGGCCTAGCAAACACGTTGTGGGCTTTTGGTTCGACCAGAATTAGCTAGAATCGTCTAGGCAATCCACGAGTTGCAAACAGGGAAAACACATACAGGGAGAAGATATCCACGGGTTCTGGAAGAATTTGTACGTGTTCTGATGATGTGTAATGACTTGAACGACTTGTTGGAGCGTGAAAAAGATAAACAGGGATAGTTTTCACATAATTGACAGCTGCAGATACGTGATCGAGATAAAAAAAGGAAAGAAAAATATATCGTTTACTGCCGAGTAATGGGAGAATATTTGGAGTGATTGAGCAAGATTTTATGAGGCTGTTGGGTATAAAAAGGATACTAGAGAGTCAGAGAAGGGTATAGAGAGTTGGGGAAGAGAATAAAGAGCTACAGAGATGGAGAGTTGGGGTAGAAAGAGAACACAACAGAGACGAAAAATCAGAGTTTCAGAAACCTCTGTTGCTGCTGCTGCACCAAGAACACGAAGAACATAAGACCCACACTGAGCAGTCTTATTTTGCTACAAATTTTGCGACACACAAGCAACAGTCTTATTTTGCTACAGTTATTGCGACACAGCGGCAGCAGTCTTAGAGCAACAGTATCAGTAACACATACTGTGGGTCGTTCTGGTTTGTAACAAATATAATTGTTGCAAACCCGGTTTTAATTGTTGTTCCTCCCTTTTTATCCTTGTAAGCACCTTTTTGAGCAATGAAAAATTCCTTTGAGTGTGTTTTCACCATGAGAAGCTAAACCCCACCACCGAGACAACGGAGGAAGCAACTTTTCATGATTGTGGTAAATGAATTAATTCTTTTATTGACTTTTTGCATAGATTTAATTGCTTTATGATTTGTATTAATTACTTGTTATTTTGTTAGATGTCGCATGCTTAGTTTTAATTACTTCAGATGCGTCATGCTTTTAACTTACAAATAATATTTTACGAAATCTATTTTTGGCAAAGAACTAGAGTCACAACTTCTTTTGTTTGAGCTATATTGTCTAGAAGTAATGACTGAACCACAACAATATGAAAAGTAGTGAAATACCGAGTCCCAGTCTCTCTTCATCCTGTGACAAATTTTGTATATATATTTTTCCTTATTTTCTTTATTTAGTCTTAAAACAAATTCTCAACAAATCTGAGTGAACGAATCATCTTACTACAACTCAATTGTAAATCCCAACAGAGTCTAGTACCCGAACGTGTCAAACTGTTTGCTTGACATCTTAAAAGAATTTTATCTTTTCCTTCTCGTTCTCTTCACCTTCTTCTCCAGTACGAGAACTCAAAGAGAAAAACCAACAGTTCGCATACTTCTTCCCCTGTCGATTTCTTCTCTCAATATTCTTGCCAATAGATTGTACCATTGGAATCAGAAGAAGATACTTCTTCTTGGGTCAAAAGCGGTTTGTTCATCTAAGTTCGTGTTTGTATTTCACCATTAGTACCAGTTCGCAAACCAAGTAAGTAACTTTACTTATCTTGAGGTTCTACTGCCATGGAACATAGAAGAAATAGACGTGTAGGTAGCTTTAGCCAACAACCTAGAGACGAATATTTTTTCGACCCAAGTATTGGTGCTAGTTTTGTTAACCCCACGACTCGTGAACTCTATTTAGAATTCATGAACAAAACACCCATTCGTGAACGTTTTTTTGACCCTTCAAAAATTAGTGTTTTTGAGTTGAACAATTTCTTCAATCATCACCACTGGGGAATCATCAACAGACCCTTAGGTATTGTTCACTCTGAAACAGTTGCTCAGTTATATGCAAACATTCACGAGGAAAATACTGATGACTACTCCTTCAAAACCATGGTAGGAGGTACTGCTATTACTGTGAACATCTCAACCATCTCATACTTGCTTAATGTACCTATTGGAGGTGTTAGGTTCCCTCCACCTGAGTATGGGAAATTGTCATTAGAAAATCTGTCCAACATGTTGTTTGATCAAAACCTTTTCGAAATGATGGTAAGGTCTATATAAGAGGAGTCAGCCTACATCTCAAAGTTGCTGCAAATCTCATTGTGGAATATATGATGCCAAGTACCTGTGACAGCAATCATTGGACCATGGATCTTACTGAGTTCATTTACCTTATTGTTTAAAGAAGACAACTTTATTTTTGTGGAATTATTATTAACTCTATGATTGGTGTTAGACACAGTGGTAGGAAACCTGGATTACCTTGTCTCATTTCAAAGATTTGAGCTAACTCCAATCTTCATATGATTGGGTCCAATCTTGGAGGACCAGCTGTGATGAAGATGTCTAGCATTGAAAAGATGAGGCCTTCTACTGTCAGAAACGTCCCAAGAAATCCATCTGTCTCAGCTGCTGATGAAATTGCTCGTCTCCAAGAAGAACTTGCCCAATCAAGAGAAGAAAATGTTGTTCTCAGGGAGAAAGTTGAATATGCTGGAGATGCCTTTCCAGAACTCTTGGAAAAATTCTATGAAATTGAAAGAGATCACTATGGTTTGAGTGATTAGTATCTGAACTTATTATGCTGTTTACTGGTTTTCTTCTCTTGTCGGTTTGAATTTATCTTAATACTTTATGGGTTGTAATACCTTTTATGTTTAGCTTTTGAATGTCTATCTTTCAAATTAAAAAATTGCTACATAAAAAGCCCATATGTTTTCTAATGTTAACTCTTTCACATGTCAATATGCAAATATTGATACAAGATTGATGAACTCTTGATGACAAATACAAAAGTTAAGCCTATATTGTCAATCGTTGATGGAAGATAGGTTAAAATCTTTTGTTTTCAAGGATTATGTCTATTAATTGTCGTTATGCAAATAATGATTGAAGATAGAATGGATCCTTGTGTATTCCGTAGTATTGATCATCCCTGATCCATATTTTATGTATTACTGTGAGGCTCCGTAATTTATCTTATGTTGAGCACTATACAACCAAGTTGATCTTTTATCTTAGTTGGTGTTCCATGAGATATGTTATTTCGAGCATATTGAACTAAATTAATCATCTTGTTTGGTTATTTAGTTATTGCTCCGTAAGTTTTCTTATGTCGAGCAAAACAAATGACAATTAAATTGATTACTTTTGTGATTAGTTTGGTTGTGTATTCAATTAGATTAATTATGGGTTCTCTTGTAATTAATCTAGTTGAGTATTTTCATGTCTCCATAAGTTCTCTTATATTGAGCATAATCAATTGAATTGATTACCTCTTGTGTTTAATTTGATTGTGTACTCCGATTAAATTAATCATGGGTTTACTTGTGATTAATTTGATTGAGTTTTTTTGGATATAGAAAATCATTTTCATGGTTTTTGGTGTCCAACAAAATCCTTATTTTCTTTTGAAATTAAGGCCGCTCTTGTTGTTCTTTCGGGAATGACATAAAATGGAGGAGAGTTCTTTTGAACTTGTGCTTAATGGTCATATCTTGAGGGGTGTGCGTCTGTGGAATTTTAGAGGGGTTATCTTGTATCTTTAAACTCCTTTATGAATGCATTTAGCCTCAGATTTATGATTGCATCTAAATTAGTTGGTATGTATTTTTTTCCTTTTGTCAGGAAATGTCTCTCTGGAAAATTTCATTATGATCCCGTTGTTGTACCTTTTCCAATTTTATTGACAAAAAGGGGGAGAATTAATATGTAGTTCACACTACAAATACATATGATTTTCGGATCATCATATAAGGGGGAGTGGTTTCCATGTGAGATGGAGTATTGACTAAGGGGGAGTGATACATATCACCGTAGTATTATTGTTGAAGTTGTGATACAATTGAACTTTGACGCTGTGTAATAATAATATGCACTGTATAACAATGATCGAGATCGATGCTTTCTCATCGTTGTAGCTACGGATCTTCAACAATGGTGATGCTAAACTTACAACCTTTGGGATCATTGGAGTACTTGGAAGTGACGAAGATTTCGAGGAATGTTGAAGATTAGACATGTGGAATAGGAGCTACTAAAGTTTCTTTATCTTTTTTGTATTCCATATGTATTGATAGTTTTGTCACTAAAATTGACAAAGGGGGAGATCGTTAGAGCATTGCTCGGTCGAACTCGCATGCGTTACTATCTCAAGCATGTTTGTCAATGTTAGTGATCAAAACCATAAGTCTTGATTTCTAGACTACTATAGCTAAGTCTCGGACTAGGATAGAAAATGTAGTTGAGATCAAGGACTTCATGGCGATTCATCATACAAGTAGAAGAATTGTAGCGCCCCCTAAGCTAGAAGCTGACTAATCCAAGAGATTAACCAAATATAGAGGCACTAAAAATCTAAATCATTTACATAAACATTTAATTAAGAAATCTGCTACAAAACTTAACCCAAAACTAGCCCCGCTCAGAATTATATGTACAAGAACTCCTCTCAAATGATACATATAAAATAATCATTTGGTTTGCAAATATAATAAACAACATAATATACATAGCAAAAAATATCTAATTAACGGAGTTAACTCCTCGAAGCTTTCGCTGCGCAACTCTGATTAGTCTCTGAAACTGAAAGTGGGAAAGGGTGAGCACATCATCTCTAGAAGGGGAGCCCAGCAGGAATAACATTTAACTTTAAAGAAATCATGAGCAAGATTTGGAAAACAATACATGTTTTCCCAAACAACAAAGTGACTAAGTCACTGAAAATGCACAAATATGTATATGGACAAACTCCTTCTTCAAACAATATATAATAGTGATGCCGAGTTTTTTCACACCTACATAGCTATATTGATGCCGGGTTGTTCCACACCTAATAAGCATAAATGCTGAATTCAGGTAGATATAAATAAAGGAGCGTATCCTATATACCACACGTGAAAATTCTCATTTCCCATAACAATTCATATTGACAACAAAACATTACATGTCCTTTCCAATTCATGGAAAAATTCAAAGAATCAACAGAACAATCAAAATACAAACTGAACAACGTACGAAATGCACAAATAGACAATGCATGAGTTTGTTAAACATATGCTTTTGTACAAGAAACAAACAATGGTTTCAAAAGAGTTAAAAGTATTCCCACCTCTTTTGATGACAAGCCACGCCTACCTCGAGATCCACGATCTGCTGGTTCGTCCTTGAATCGATCGTTGTTAATATAGACTAACTGTTAATCACATAAGAAGTCTAAGAATCTAGCCAAAAGGCTCACACAAGGCTCATAACATAATCTCATACAATAATCTAGTTATAAGTTTAGTGAACTATCTAATGGTTCTAAGCCCATTATGGTATCTCATTCTCTACCTTTAACATAACTAAGAGTTTAGTAATCCAATTAGATTGGTTCTATAGTCCATTAGCTAAGTCTTAAGAATGTCTACAACTTTGTAGAAGAATCCAAAGGCTAATTCGGATCATAAGGGGTCCAAAATATCAATTTAGGAAAATCGAGTCATCCTAGTCAACTAACAGCCATTAACGGTCAAAGTGACGGTCAAGGGTCAACTAACAGTCAACGTCTATGTCCAAGTCAAAGTCAACGGTTTATTGGTCTGGTTACTGAGTCAAACCGATTCAACTCAGGCTAACAAGGTCAACTCGACTCAGTCAGATTAACTGAGTCAGCTAAGCAAGACGAGTCAGACTGAAATAAGTTCAATCAGACAAACCAAAGGTTCTTACCTAACTACAATTCTAACATCTGTTCAATTCAATTGAATAAAGCATCAATTCAATCAATCAAATAAACTTCAAATATCAATTACAATTACAAACTACGCCTACCTGTAATTGCAGTTACAAGCTGATGAGATTCCGGAAGAACCCTATATGTGATAACCGCAATCGCACGGTGTCTACAATGTAGACAATGGCAAGTACGGGTCGTTCCCACGAGGAGCGGTGGAAATACTATAATCAATATCTCTAATTGAATGTGATAAAGTTTTTGGGATTTTTAGAATTGAGTTTACGAAGAACAAAAATTAATATGAAAGACGGTAACTAGGGAATCTGGTTTCCACCAACCTAATCATGAAAACTCATATTTCATTTATAATACGTATACTCCATAAAATTGTTTCACCGTTGTAATTTCCTCCGCTTCTAAGTTGACAATTCTAGGGATTTATTTATCAATCGCAAAGCATGTCCCATCAAACATTACTAAGCATGGCACATCAATTTAAAAGCATAAATAAACGATAGAGCTACCTAACCAAAATATAGTCTCAAAGAATCAAATATCAATCCTATAGCATACGCCGTCAAAGAACCAAACTCAAGCACGGCGTATCAAATGAAAAGCATATTTGATCGATTCAACTATTTATGCAATTATTAACCAATCATATTGAAGAAAAATTACTAATCATTTAAATCATCATTCGAAGAATTATCTTTTGAATCTACACAATCTAATTAATTTTCACCAAAAACCCTAGTTACAAAGCTTAGTAAAACATGTAAATATGATTCTCAAAATCCATAAAAATAAATTGACATGAGAAAAAAAAAAAAAATTGTCACCGTCGTCACTCGGTGCTAAGTCGTCTTCCTCTTCTCTTGTATTCTCCTCCTCCAATACCAGCAGTTGCAGCCGTCTTCGTTTCCAGACGGAAAACTCCCCAAAACCGGCCTCCGCTTTCTGTCTCTACTGAAGCCTTTTTATATCTTCTGCTGCGAAGACTAAGATATGACCTAGCAAATTGCAAGGCCCAGTCCATCAGCAGAACCCAACTTCAAAATCGGGTCACTAGCCAACTCCGATACGCATTCTCCCACTTCTCAGTATCTGTCAACAAACAGCTCCTTGTCTCGCTGCAACAACTCCACGTACATTCTCCGTTTGACTACAGCATCAGTTCCACCAAGATTCTATACTATCGATCCCATGGAAAACCAGCAGCATCAGACTAGTCTGCAATAGGAAACCACGAAAACTCCATTGATTTGCTCCATGCGCTCAACCAATCACTTTCACCACTGCCTCCAATTGAAACAGCCACTTCTGCCATCTCCATCGCAACTTGATTTGGTGCAGTCCTCTTCTCGCAATTCACAAATGAGCCCCATGAATCCAGCAACGTCGCTGCTTCAGTTAGAGTAGAAACTTGATTCCATCCTCATTCCCGTCTGCGATCTACACAGCCACCAATCGAACCCAACTTCGTGCAGATACTGAACCAATGGCATGCAGCAGCAACAGCTCGAGCACATCACCTTACTTTTTCACAGAACTTTCGCTTATGTCCACGGACAAAAGCATCGTCTTCTTAACTCCGACAATTGCACCATCTTCAATTCTTGTCCACCCACTAGTTGTAAAATAGTTCAACCAAGTTCGACAACATCCCGTCATTACTGGCAGATTCATGGTCTTCTTCAGAGCAGCAAACATTTAACATGTTCAACCCATTTCAGTCGCTGCCAATTAATTCTTTCGCCAGTAGCTGTTCCGACAATTACCAGCTCCTTGAAAACAATCGATGCCTCCATTCCTTATTCATCCATCCAACATACCCATCTCCGCATTCTTTGATAGACAGACATGAACAATGGCAGTAACGTCAGTTTTTCCAGCTGGTTTAAATCTCCAAATAAGTCCCTGTTCAATCCATGCCAAGAACACAAGCTGCTGCTAGAAATTCTCTTTCATCTCGGACCATCTCATTCTTTTGTCTTCACAGTCCCTAAATTCATTGTGCACTATTAACTCATGCAAATATTTGGCTAAAACCCATCACATCCTCTAACTCAATTTGTTGGTGTTGCGATGAAATGCTAGAGAACTACCAACTGCAATTCACGATCCATACTCCAGTTCGTTTACCACTTGTATCTCTTCTATGCTTAACATGGAAATGATATTCTCGTCTTGTTTTGACAAATAGAAGAGTATGTTGTTCAGTACTTAAGAAATACCACACAAGATTGTGGTTGAAATGAAGCCACGTCCCCATGCTTCCTTATTTCGTTCTCTGGCCGTGAAATGACATCCATGCTGCTCATATATATATACCAGGCCAGCCACAAATTAAGTGCCTTGGGAGGTGCAAGCAGTAGTTTTGGCAATATTCCCGCACACACCAATTTAGCTTCTAGTTAAGCCATTTATTTTCAGGATGGTTGAATTAATTCGTACTTTTTACAAAAGCACTAAAATAGTGGTATTAGTCAAAATATCGAGTCCTAGCTAATATAAATATAGGTATAAAATGTAGCATTTGCGTGCTTATCAACACCACCACACTTATATTTTGCTAGTCCTCGAGAAAAACAGAAAATATGTCCGCTACACAGCCGGATATGAAGAGTGTTGTCTGCTAAACAGCGAGACGGATCCGCTAAACAGCAAGATCGGGAGATGTCTGCTAAACAGCTAGACAGAAACACCCGCTACACAGCTGGTCATGACAAATACCACACAAGACTCGCTATACAGCTGGTCAAAACCTTAAAAATCATAACGATAATATATATATTGTCTTCTTTTTTTCTTAAAGACCCGCTACACAGCTGATCATCTCTTTTTTTTAGACCCGCTACATAGCTTGTCATAATATTCAATTTTTTATTTTTATTTTTTTTAAAACAAAATTCATAACGAAAATGCCACTCCCCCACACTTAAACATTAGATTGTCCTCAATGTAATTGAGTCATCCAATGTAGAAAATTAATATGGGAAATTCAAACAAACAAATAAAAGATAGAGGAAAGAAAACTAATCTGATGGGTTGACTCCCATGAAGCGAAATCGTATGGGTTGACTCCCATAAAGCATAATCTTTGTGTATCTGCTCTCTCAAACAAGGTGATGGTGCACCAAAGTAAGCTGCAAAGCATATATGTAAAGTCTGAAAAGTTGGGGATCAATCCAACAAATCAGGTTAGCTGCGAATATGAACCTGCAAACACTATAAACCTCCAAAAATATATGTAAATCCATTCCCAATAGAAAACAGTCCTTAGTCGAGATAAATAAATCACTCTCATGGACAACGGACATATAATGTATATTAGTTTCTATTCAGGAAGCATACTCTAAATCAGGTTCTAAATCAGCTGAAATACATTTGGTCGACACATTATCTTCATTAGAAATCATAGGAAGCAATGTATCGACGATGTGAAAAGCTAAAGAATTATCAAACTCAGCACCACAACTTAAACCTGTATCTAATGGTTCAAGTTTATCAAAATCAGTAACTCCTAAATCTGGTTCTAAGTCCGCGGAAATAACTTCCGTCATTGAGTTACCATGATTAACCATTGGAGGGCACAATGCATTGACAATGTCAATAAGCATAGGATCATCAGAATCTGCAAAGTGGGCTAAACAAACTGAGATTGGTTCAAAATCATCAGTTACCTGACCCGTACCAATCGCCCCCGCATTCACATTAGCAATCAAGAAATCATAAGATGAGTCAACAAAACAAGGACTCAATGGAGCAACAATATCATGAATAATCGACTCATTATCATCTGCAGCCAAGTGACCTATAGGAATCTCACAATTCAAATTACTAGATGGTACCTCATTATGAATGTCTATTGTCTCTAAGTCGTTAGACTCAACAATAATATCTTCTGAATAAACAAGTTCCTCTAAGTCATCATCTGCATATAACTCTTGGCATGCTAGAACTCTCAACCTTTGCTCCAAACTAAGCGGTATATGTTTGTAGTACTTCTCATATATCGAGGTGATTCTTCGCTTATCATATGTGGAGCAAGAACTTCATTATATCGTGACCAACACATATATTCTCCAAGTGTCATCTTAGATGACGTCTCCTGAGAAGCACTCATCATCCTCAAAAAGATACCTGAAATCAAAGTTCTAAAACACAAACAAGTCAAATGAAAAAAAGAAATCTTAAAATAAAATAAAAATATTGTACAAAAATAATATAAAAACATAACTATTTACAAAATAAAAAAATACTAATTACAATACTCCACAGCCGCTCCACGGCAGCGGCGCCAAAAATTGATGGGATTCCGGAAGAACCCTATATGTGATAACCTCAATCGCACTGTGTCTACAATGTAGACAATGCCAAGTACGGGTCGTTCCCACGAGGAGCGGTGGAAATATTATAATCAATATCTCTAATTGAATGTGATAAAGTTTTTGGGATTTTTAGAATTGAGTTTACGAAGAACAAAAATTAAAAGAATGAACTAAAATTAATGTGAAAGACGGTAACCAGGGAATCTGGTTTCCACCAACCTAATCATGAAAACTCATATTTCATTTATAATACTTATACTCCATAAAATTGTTTCACCGTTTAATTTCCTCCGCTTCTAAGTTGACAATTCTAGGAATCTATTTATCAATCGCAAAGCATGTCCCATCAAACATTACTAAGCATGTCACATCAATTTAAAAGCATAAATAAACGATAGAGCCACCTAACCAAAATATAGTCTCAAAGAATCAAATATCAATCTTATAGCATACGCCGTCAAAGAACCAAACCCAAACACGGCGTATCAAATGAAAAGCATATTTGATCGATTCAACCATTTATGCAATTATTAACCAAGCAAATTGAAGAAAAATTACTAATCATTTAAATCATCATTCGGAGAATTATCTTTTGAATCTACATAATCTAATTAGTTTTCACCAAAAACCCTAGCTACAAAGCTTAGTAAAACATGTAAATATGATTCTCAAAATCCATAAAAATAAATTGACAAGGGAAAGAAAAAGCAAAAGTTGTCACCGTCGTCACTCGGTGCTAAGTCGTCTTCCTCTTCTCTTGTATTCTCCTCCTCCAATACCAGCAGTTGCAGCCGTCTTCGTTTCCAGACGGAAAACTCCCAAAAACCGGCCTCCGCTTTCTGTCTCTACTGAAGCCTTTTTATATCTTCTGCTTCGAAGACTAAGATATGACCCAGCAAATTGCAAGGCCCAGTCCATTAGCAGAACCCAACTCCAAAATCGGGTCACTAGCCAACTTCGATACGCATTCTCCCACTTCTCAGTCTCTGTCAACGAACAACTCCTTGTCTCGCTGCAACAACTCCACATACATTCTCCGTTTGACTACAGCATCAGTTCCACCATGATTCTATATTATCGATCCCATGGAAAACTAGCAGCATCAGACTAGTCTGCAATACGAAACCACGAAAACTCCATTGGTTTTCTCCATGCGCTCAGCCAATCACTTTCACCACTGCCTCCAATTGAAACAGCCACTTCTGCCATCTTCATCGCAACTTGATTTGGTGCAGTCCTCTTCTCGCAATTCACAAATGAGCCCCATGAATCCAGCGATGTCGCTGCTTCAGTTAGAGTAGAAACTTGATTCCATCCTCATTACCGTCTGCGATCTACACAGCCACCAATCGAACCCAACTTCGTGCAGATACTGAACCAATGGCATGCAGCAGCAACATCTCGAGCACATCACCTTACTTTTTCACAGAACTTCCGCTTATGTCCACGGACAAAAGCATCATCTTCTTAACTCCGACAATTGCACCAGCTTCAATTCTTGGCCACCCACTAGTTGTAAAATAGTTCAACCAAGTTCGACAACATCCCATCATTACTGGCAGATTCATGGTCTTCTTCAGAGCAGCAAACCATTAACAGGTTCAACCCATTTCAGTCGCTGCCAATTAATTCTTTCGCCTGTAGCTGTTCCGACAATTACCAGCTCCTTGAAAACAATCGATGCCTCCATTCCTGATTCATCCATCCAACATACCCATCTCCACATTCTTTGATAGACAGACATGAACAATGGCAGTAACGTCAGTTCTTCCAGCTGGTTTAAATCTCCAAATAAGTCCCTTTTCAATCCATGCGAAGAACACAAGCTGCTGCTAGAAATTCTCTTTCATCTCGGACCATCTCATTCTTTTGTCTTCACAGTCCCAAAATTCATTGTGCACTATTAACTCATGCAAATATTTGGCTAAAACCCATCACATCCTCTAACTCAATTTGTTGGTGTTGCGATGAAATGCTAGAGAACTACCAACTGCAATTCACGATCCATACTCCAGTTCGTTTACCACTTGTATCTCTTCTATGCTTAACATGGAAATGATATTCTCGTCTTGTTTTGACAAACAGGAGAGTATGTTGTTCAGTACTTAAGAAATACCACACAAGATTGTGGTTGAAATGAAGCCACGTCCCCATGCCTCCTTATTTCGTTCTCTGGCCATGAAATGACATCCATGCTGTTGATATATATATACCAGGACAGCCACAAATTAACTGCCTTCGGAGGTGCAAGCAGTAGTTTTGGCAATATTCTGGTAAACACCAATTTAGCTTCTAGTTTAGCCATTTATTTTCAGGATGGTTGAATTCACTCGTAGTTTCTACAAAAGCACTAAAATAGTGGTATTAGTCAAAACATCGAGTCCTAGCTAATACAAATATGGGTATAAAATGTAGCATTTGCGTGCTTATCACAAGCTTTCACTAGAGAGGTTCAACTCAACACCTTCATCTAGCCTTCATCCCTATAACATAGCCACATAACATCTCATTCAATTTCTTTAGTCATAACTTTTATAACTCACTACAAATTAACCCTTTCCTGCAACTGATATAGACCAATTAACATTACCAGAATCTATGTTTCTGCAATACAGCTCAACTGGAATACAATCTGGCCCAATTCAGTTCATTCAAAACAACAACACCATCTTCAATTCCAGCTTTCTTCAACACCACTCAAGACAGCTCAACATTTTTACATTCAACTGTATCTCCACCAGTTCAACTACACATATAATACCAATATCACAATCTCATTCTGCCTGCAACTCAGTTCAACAACAAACTCCATCTCCATTACATACTAACACAAACACAGTTCATACATATATCCCCTGCAACTTCAATAATCTTCCTATTAGTTCAACAACATCACCAACAACCATTCTCATGAACTACAAATCTCAGAATCACCACCTCAGTTCCACCTTCATTTTCATTTCACTTAAGAACTCTATTTCAACCACTACATAGCTCAGTTAAATCGTAACTCAGATGACAGTGATCTACCAAATTCAACACAGTTTCACATATAACAATCTGCAGTAGAAATTCCTCAGAACACTAAACATTCACATATACTTCAATTTCATCATATATTCATCCACATCCATAACTTATAAATTCATTAATTGAAATCAGTAACTTTACTGAGTTACTGAGAGAGTAATTACCTCAAACCATCTCAATCCAAATAGTTGACTCCATCAGTTGAATCAAGTTCTTCTTTGCCTTAATAGAGAAAACCCAAATCAATCTTCAATCATCTTCTTTGATTCACAGAAGAGCCCTAAATGAATCTATAACCCTAATTTACCCAAACTGTTAAAACCCATCTCAATTCAATCTCCTCGACTCTCAATTTGATCTTCCACATCTTATCTGAGTTCATCATAAGAAACCCTAGTTCTTAAACTCTTCATTGAATAATTATCCATCATCAAATTAAACACTAACCCAATCATTCTTCATCTGCCAACAACTCGATTTGCTTGCCGATTGGATACAAACTCCAAATCAAATCTAAGACCTAATCCAACTCCGCCTGATTTACTTTTCTGGTAAATCTAAAGTGACTACTTAAACGAAACCACCATGAACAGTTAGTCCCTAATGTTTCTCACCTTTTACCGAATGCAGAAATACCTATTTACTCTCTCAAATTTCAGCAGAAGATGAACAGCGGAGGAGGAGGCAGAGGAAAGAAGAAGAAAGAAGAATAATGAAAGAAGAAGAAAAGAAGACACGGGTATATCTTCTCGGTTTGGTATTGACACGACCACACCAAAACCCACGACACTCGTTTAAGATAAGGGCAGCCACACAACTAATATATAAAGTTACTATTTTGCCCTTCATACTTATCCGTTGATATCTTCTTCGTCCGGTATCCGATTGACACATTCGAGTAGTCCATTCTGCGTAACTTTTCGAAACCTACCGAGCGATATCTAGATCGGTATTAGATTAATTTCTATTTATTAACGTTCGTGTTAAACTAATCGATTCATTTGCGGCTAAATCGTCTCTTTACTAGTCTAATAGCGTTGACGAGCTTGAGGGTCCTTACAAGAACTACTCAAGGAACCGGTGGAACTTATCGACAAAAAGGTATGTGAATACTTGAACTTATCTATCACTCAAAATTCTATCTACTCCATCTCTTACTCTTTGAGACAAGAATTCTTATGCTATATATATAGACTTGGATTATACACATTTGGTATTTCGAAAAGAGTATACCTCGCCTATCTATATCTCGAAATATGTGTTGGTAAGATTTTCGCTTCAATCAAGTTTATCTTTACCATGTGACGAAAGTCATGATATGTTTCAATCATCTTGAAAATTGCTTTGACGAGAAATGGTGTAACAACTATATAACGTCCTCTAAGAATGTTTCAATGGTTGAAATGAGAGTTTAGATTACATAACCAATGGTGGACATAAGCATTGTTGTGGAAACAAATTTATGTATAAGTCATATTCCTTGAACCAAATTTTGCGAACTTTGTTGATCAAGAGAACCGGAAGAATGGTGTGAGCCAAGTCCGCGAACTTCCGAAGTTCTCAAACCCGAGAGTTTCTGCTGGAGTTGACAAACTACTTGCGTGAAGCTAAGTCCGCGAACTCAGTCCGCGAACCCAGTCCGTGAACCGGCAAAGTTCTCACACCCGAGAATTTCTGCTGGAGTTTGTAAACTCTGCACGGTAACTTAAGTCCGCGAACCTAGTCTGCGAACTTGAGAAGGTTATATATTTGAAGATGATTTCTGAACTCAAACTTAAAAATACTAAGGAATGTAGTTTGCAAACCGTGGCTATAAAAGTTCATGAACCGATTCAAGTGAATCAAATCATCTTTGCTTCAATTGTGTCTTGTGTAGTACATAAGATTTCCTTGCAATTGACCAACTCTCTAACTAATTCATTTGAAGTCATTTGAACTAGTTATGGTGAAGAAGAACATGGTTGATATGAAATTCTCATATGGCTAACCTTTTGGTTAACTATTGTTGAACCAATAAATGCATGCGTTTGGGGTACAGTTAACAAGCCTAGAAGCGTGCATTGTCAAGTGTGTGTAACAAGCTAAGTTCTCTATCTAACAGTTGAGATATATTAGCTTGAATCTAAATCAGGTTTTCATCTAACGGTGAATATTGAATGCTTTGTTACTAAGCTAACATTGATTGCAAATCCTGATTTGAAAGACTATATAAAGGACACATCTAATATTGTGCAAAACTAATCCCCACACCTTACATGTGATACTAGTTTGCGTTCTAGAGTATATTCTCATTTAACCTTTGGTTTTCTTCTTCTAAAACCAGGTTAACGACTTAAAGACTTCATTGGGATTGTGAAGCCAGATCGATACTACTTTTATCGTAGTTGTGTGATCTGATCTTGCATCTTCTATCGTACGAGTACAATCAGATTGATTGGCTTGAGATTGATAATTCTGATAGGCAAGATATAAAAAGTAATCACAAACATCTTCGTCTCATTGTTTGTGATTCCGCAACATCTTGTTTCGCTACCATACGATTAAGATTGTCGTGAGGTGATTGATAACTCTAGGCTGTTCTTCGGGAATATAAGACCGGATTATCAATTGGTTCATGTTCACCTTGATTATTATCAAAAGACGGAACAAAATCTTTAGGGTTTATCTGTGGGATACAGATTGATCCTTTGATAGACTTGACTTTGTGAGACAGATTTGTTTATTGTCAAAGCCTGCGATTTTGGGTCGTAACAACTCTTAGTTGTGGGTGAGATCGGCTAAGGGAATCAAGTGCGTAGTATCCTGCTGGGATCAGAGGCGTAGGAGCATAACTGTACCTTGGATCAGTGGGAGATTGATTGGGGTTCAACTACAGTCCAGTCCGAAGCTAGCTTAGAGTACGCTAGTCTCTGTAGCGGCTTAATACAGTGTGTTTTCAATCTGGACTAGGTCCCGGGGTTTTTCTGCATTTGCGGTTTCCTCGTTAACAAAATTTCTGGTGTCTGTGTTATTTCAATTTCCGTATTATATTGTTTTATCTTTATAATTTAAATAATACAGGTTGTGCGTTTATATCATCAATTAGAATAATCCAACCTTTGGTTGTTGATTGTCATTGATTGATCCTTGGATATTGGTCTTTGGTACCATCCAAGTTATTTCTTGTGTTTGATTAAAGACTCGTTGATTTCTATTAGCTCGAGTAAATCAAAACAAGAGAGAGATATTAACTCCTTGAGATACTTTTACCTAGATTGAGTCTGACTGTCTAGTTGATTCTCTAGAAAGTATTTCGGAATTAGTCCATACAGATTGCTAAGAGAAATATTGGGTGGTGTTGTTAGACTCCCGCTTTTTCAGTTTGCAGCACCAAACCCATTCATTCCACCTTCATTCGTTCACCGAAAATTGCATAACTCAATTGACTTGCTCGTCTCAGCCCCATCGTATTACTTTTTTACTCCCTGATCAGTCCATGCCAAGAACAATAAAGATTCACGTCAAACAACTCCCAATTAATTCCCATCAGCAGATTTATATATGGCCAACATTCATTTCCCTGAACATCTTCAATGCATCAGCGCTATGGCTTCAGTTAACGGAACCTATTTCTGCCAACAACTTCTTCTCTCTGTCCGTTTAAAGACTTCCCCAAACCGTCTGCACACAACTAGCATATCCATCATAACTTCAGTCGTGGCACACAATCCAGCCGCATCATCACATCTCCCTGTACGTCCGAAGCATCACCCATACAACAACCATTTCTTCTTATGCAAAAACGCATTCACCCAAATATTTTGTAAAATTAATCTCGTCTTCATTCGCATCAAGATAATGAAATGGAACCTAAAGAAATCAGGCCAAACTCCCCGGAATAACAAAAAGAGACTTTCTTTTCTATATATATATATATATATATATATATATATTATAAAAAGAAATGTTGTCTGTCTGTCCGGATATATCCGACCATCGATTTCGTCATCTGGAGGCAGAAATCGATAGTTGGGCAAGGGATATTTTTGATCGTCGGATGCCATGGGTTTCCTGATTTGGCCAAGCTCCCTTCAACAATTTGGTTTCATTAATACAACTATGTTTTCAGAAATATGAATGCGTCCTAATATATGGGTCGTCGGATCCCTGCGTTTCCTTACATGGATATGTTTCTCTTAATAATGGGTTTCCTAGATATGTTTCTCTTAATAATGGGTTTCCTAATTAAGAACTCTCAAATGCTGGTTCTCGATTTAACTAGACATATAACTATATTTCCTTCCACCCCGATAAGTAGTCATTATTTCCTCACGTAAAATCCTAAAACTTTCTTTCATGTACTTTTAGTTGACCTCATGTAGTGACACTCTGATTTGAGGAATTTATCAAAGACAAGCATCTTATCAAAGAGAACAACTTGCTTGAATTAAATGGTGCCCAACAATCAATCTCAGTGCTCATACGTTACATGTTAAATATGTGAAGGATTGTTGAACCGTTATTCTCGGTACTCCACTAGGTATCAAGTCTAATGGTCACAACACCTGCAACTGAGTTGGCAATGATTCTCTAATCGGCTAACCATACTAGGTTGGCAAAGATATTCTAACTTTCCGACAAACAGAAAATTTTCATTACTTGGAGGATGAAAAAAAAATTATTTACCAAAACGACTTCGGAGACTCTTGCCAGTTTTCATCGTACAGATGTCCACCTATATCTGACGTGGACTCGAAAAGTTTGGCCTGGTGAAGGGCTGAATTTTTATTTTATCGATCACTTTTCGAGTAAAAAATAAATATATTCGGCTTGGTTTGTACCTAACATGATAACGCGCGTCTTTTGTGTTATTATCAATCTGGAATACTGTTATTCGTTGCTTAAAAAAAATATGGAACCGTCATTGGAGTTGTAGGCCCCGGATAATTTGGTCAGGTCAACAAAACATCGGGGACCTTATGACCCTCTAGATTTCAATCTAATCACGGCTAATTTCAATACTGGAACTTTGTTTGATTCTAGACTTTCTAATCCACGATTGAGGATGGAGTCTGCCTCATATTCTCAATTCCCCTAGATTTCAACCTAATCACAGTTAACTTTACTGTGGAGACTACATTTGAATCTAGATTTTCTATCTACGGCAGGGGCCGAAGGCCCCGGCTACTACGACCAGATTAATAAACAAGACCCGATCATTATAGGATGACTTAATTTTGCGAGAAGATATTGACCGGCTGGTCAAACAATAAACAAAACTTCAAAAAGATTGAGCCCGATCGTAGATCGGGATGATACCTAGTATATATATATATGAAAACTGAGATGTCATAGAGAGTTAGACACGTGACTCTTTCTCTTGGAATCTTCTGTCTAACTAACTCTTCAATCCAATGGCTCGTGTACTTGGAAGAAATTATCATTGTTGCTTTTCAATTGTGAAAATGTAGCCAAGCAGGTGGTGCGGGCAAATGGTGTCTTGGCTTGACAACAAACAACTAAATGAGTTGTTTCCTTCTTGTGGCGTTGTGAGCTACTTCGATGATTTTCGCCGCAAACGCCATTTAAGATGCAACTTAGATGTTTGTTTTCCGGATGATTTAATACATTTGTACTTTTTACGAAAACACTAAGATAATGTTGTTAGTCTAAATATCGAGTCCTAATTAATATAAATATGGGTATAAAATGTAGCACTTACGTGCTTATCACCGTGGTACCTCAATGTTTCGCATACTCGAGTAATACGAGTAGATGAGAAGCCCAAGATAGAGGACAAAGATACGTCTCTTGAATACCTGATGCGTGTTGTTACTCAAATACGGTTTTGTTAATGTTATTAGCATTTTATGTTGAATGTTTGTTGTTTAAAATGGAAACAGAGAAGCCGAATCGGGTACTTGATAACCCAAGCAAAGCTACAAATCAGGGAAGGGAAAATATTAAGGCTAATGAAAAGATGATTGATGAATTGAGCAGTCTCGAAGATGTAGAAGTTGGTGCAAAGTTTGAGGAGATGGTGGAGGAAAAAGAGGAGGAGGAGGAGCCAAAGAAAAAAAAGGAAGAGATCCCCCACAAAAAAGATGTCTGACGGTGCGATGTCTGACGGTACTTAGTGCAACGCCCAAACTGGTAAACGAAGACGCGGTGGACGTGGTCGTGGAGGTGGTGGTGGTCGTGATGGGGATGTTCATGAGTGAATGGTTATATTCATGTTTATGTCTTTAATTATGGATTCAAAATTTATGTCTTAAACTTATTGTCGAATTATGTTTGGTTATATTCCTAGTTTATGAATGACTGAATCTGGTTTCTTTTGAAAATTGTTTGTGTTTGTCTAAGACGCGATAAAATAACCAACTACAATTTGTGTGAAAAATACAGGATTCTGGCATTTTTTTCCAGTCATAATCGGTTTACATTTACCTATATGCAACCCGATTCTGACAGTTCCCCAAAGGTTCAGTATCAGAATCGGTTTATGTGGGCACTCCATGTAATCCAATTTTGTTGAGGAAAAGTTCTGAAACTTATTTTTCCAAGAATCGGATTACATGTGCATTAATAAAGAACGATTGTTGAACGACATATTTTGAAAACCTTCATAGTCGGTCTATGGGGGAACTCCATGTAATCTGATTTTGCTAAGGAAAAATGGCACCTCTTCTGTATCTTTTTTTTGCCAAGAATCGGATTATATATGCAATATTAAAATCCGATTATTGAGAGGCATATTTTATATGATTTTGCGAGGCCACAATCGGTTCATGTGGACATACCAAAAATTTGATTGTGTGATTTGAATTCGAAAAAAATAGTCGTTGAGCCTTGATCTATATAAGGACAACTTCTTCGAGCCACTCCCTCATCACACACTTAGCCTAGAAAATGGAATGGGAACCGTATGAAGATTTGTGTCTCGTTAAATTCTTTTCTAATACGTACCGCGAACGTCCGAATAAGATTTATTAAATGTTTTGGAAGAGAGTTAAAGAGTTCTTTTACGGGTGTACCGGGAATCCCAATAACCGAAAATGGAGAGACTTGGAAGTTCGATTCAACTACATAAAAAGTGCAATGCGAGAGTATGTAAAAGTTAGAAATATGGTGTACGACTATCATCCACGAGCTCCTCTTAAGAAAAAAGTGAGTAATTTGATCATTTTTATACCTATGTCACTGTTAAAAGTTCACACACTAACATTTAAGAATTCGTTGAATTCCAGCTGGAATGTTTCAATGAGATATGGAGAATTCGTAATGGGGAAACTAAGTTCATTCACCACAAAGAATATACGACGTTGTACCGACGTGCTCGGAGGTTCATTGACGAGCATTTGATGTGTCAAATTCTAGAATTCCCATACTGAATCCTATATGTAGTGCGCTAATTTCCTAAACTATGTAATGAATATTTTTTTTTCTGAAAGTAAGGTATAATCAGATTATGTGGACATCTATAAACACCGATTGTTCGAATCGGTTTATGTGGGTATTGATTAAATCCCGCTTCTGGGTTTACATCGTCATTCGGCATAAACTGAACCTAGAATCGGTTTACAAATGCACTAACATAAACCGATTTTGGATCGAGTCTTTTAAAAAAAATTAAAATTTTTACAAGTTTTGATTATGCATTAGTGATAGTTAATTTCAGGATTAACTTGATTAAACATTATTTAATTACCAAAATTAACATTAATTTAACAAGGGCATATTAGGAATTAACATAAATAGTGGATAAGGGATTTCTAGAAATTACTTCTTAATGATCCTTTTTTGTCCTGTAGCTATAAGCCCCAATTAAGTGTCATAGGCTCCAATTTAGCCAGGTTTAACTAAAAGAAAGAAGGAAAGAAATAATATTAAATCTTTAAGAGATATAAATGGTACTCCCTCCATATCTATTATATAGGCGGAATTTTGATTTTTGTTTGTCCCATTAGATAGGCGGAATATTATTTCCTATATGAATATTAGTTTTGGCACATATATAATTGTGATTAGGACAAGAAGTAGAACATGAAAAAACATGAAAAATTATGAATCCAATGTTCTTCTCTTAATACCCCACATATATATATGTGGTACAGAGGGAGTAATTGGTTACGCTCAAGAGAATATTTATCCAAGAGCATCATTACAACCTATTACCATCTTTGATATCATACGAGGAAAACAGACTTCTTCTTATACCTCCATCAGATGATGAAATTTTAAGCACGTTAAAAAACATGGAAAATTGGTCAGCACCAGGACCAGAGGATTTTCAAGCAGGTTTCTACAAGTCTTAGTGAATTTATTATGCAATACTTAAGTAAGACCTATATATATCTTATTCCCAAGACGAAAAAGCCAACAACTCCATCATAATTAAGGCCTATTGGATTTTCCAATACTTCCTATAAAATTATATCCAAGATAATGGTTAATAGAATGAAGCCTCTCATCTCAAAAATTGTATCACCGTATCAAGCTGCTTATGTATTCGGTAGATTAATCAATGATAACACTATCATTTCCCATGAACGCATTCATTCCATGAGAAAGAAGGAAGATGAAAGTGGTTGGTTGGCTTTAAAGATTGATGTTGTAAAGACCCTCAAGCTCGTCAACGCTATTAGACCAGTCAAGAGATATTTTATCCGCTAAGACTCGATTAGATAATATAGATTTTCATTGATATAAATTAATCTAACAACTATCTATATCAAAATTAGTAATGTTGAATAGATCTCGAAAAGTTATGTGAAATGGACTACTCGAACGTGTCATTCAGATACTGGATGAAGAAGATATCATCAAATTGGTTGAAGGGAAAAATAGTCTTTTCTCAGACAAACCGACCTGGCTGCCCTTATCATTTTTTACGGGTGCCTTAACAATTCCCTTTGGCCTTATCATCACTGAGTCGAGCATATAGGCTCATTTATATTTTCTTCTTCTCTTCTATTTTTCTTCTTTTCTTTCCATGTCAATCTCAAATCGAAGATTTGAGTTTGTTGTCGTATGGGAATTTTACAAAATCTTGTTAGTATGTTAAATCGAAGGTGCAGGTGTTAGTTCTGTGGTTGAATTAGCTTGGGAGAATAAAGTTTTGATGTTGATATAAATTAAAGTTAAGGTTTCATCTGAATTTGAGGTTATTTGAAGTATTTATTGGAATGATGTTTTGTTGTGCGAAATGAACTTAGAGTGAAGCTGCAATCTTGATGAGGTTGTTTTTTAGTTGAACTTTGTTGGGAGTGTAATTGTTTGGCCTATGCAATGGCCAAGCCTGAAACTCTAGCTTGTCTGACTGAGTTGATTCAGTCTGACTGAGATATGCGTACCCGTTTGCATGCCTGAGTGAGTTATGTTCTAAAATCGGTTAAGTATGGTTACATACTCATGAACAAATACATTTATATAATAAGGAATGCAATCTTTGCAAACTGTGGCTATAATATTCATGAATCGATTCAAGTGAATCAAAACCGATTTCTTCAATTGTGTCTTGTATACTTCTATGAGAATATAAAAAATTGAATAACTCTATAACTAGTTTCGAATGAGTCATTTGAACTAGTTGTGATTAAGATGAACAAGGTTGATATTAAAGTGTTCATATGACTAACTTCGATTAACTATTACTGAGCCAACTAGGTGTACACGTTTAGGTACGGTTACCCATATATAAACGCAGGCACGTTTCATTTGTGTGTAACAAGCCAAGACCATATAGGTGTTGAAAGATATTGGCTTGAATCTAATCAGGTTTTCATCTAACAGTGAATATTGAATGCTTTTTTACCAAGGTAACGATGATTGCAAACCCTGATTTGAAGACAATATAATGGAGAACTCTAGCAACTAGGAGACCTAATCCCCACACCTCCTATGTGATACTAGTTGCGACTAGATTCGATTCTCTTTTAACCTTAGGTTTTTTCCAAAACCCTGAAGGTTAACAACTTACATACTTCATTGGGATTTTGATGCCTGACCCAACTATTTTCTCTATAGTTGCATGTTCTGATCTTACTTTGTTCCATTGTATTGAGTACTATCTTCTCTAAGATTTTGTCGATATTTATCTTCGATATGTAATATATAAAAATTAATCAGAAAGCTCTTCGTCTCATTCTTTGTGATTCCATAATAACTTGTTCGACTACCATATCGTTAGATTATTGTGAGATGGTAGATATTACTAGGCTATTCTTCGGGAATATAAGTCTGGTATATCAATTGGTTCCTGTTCACCTTGATCTATCAAAACACGGAACAAAAAACTCGTAGGTGTTTCTGTGGGAGATAGATTTATCTATTTCAATAGAATTTTCTATGTGAGACATATTTGTTTATCAAGTCTTCATCTTTGGATCGTAGAAACTCTTAGTTGTGGGTGAGATCATCTAAGGAAATCAAGTGCGCAGAATCCGGAGGGGTTCTAGAGGCGTAAGGAACTCGACTGAACCTTGATCAGTGTGAGATTGGTTAGGGCTCAAAAACATTCCAGTCCGAAGTTAATTTTTAGTAGACTAGAGTTTGTAGCATCTTAATATAGTATGGTGTTCAAAACTAGACTAGGTCTCGGGGTTTATCTGCATTTGTGGTTTCCTGGTTAACAAAACTTATGGTGTATGTGTTATTTCTTTTCCGCATTAAATTTTTTATATAATTGAAATATCATAGGTTGTGCGTAGTTCAATCAATTGGTGAATCCAACCTTTGGTTGTTGATTAAAATTGATTGACACTTGAACATTGGTCTTTGGTACCGTTCAAGTTGTTTCTCATATTAAACAGGCTCACGAATTTCTATCTATTTGATTGCAGATTGATTTGAGAAATATAGATATAACTCTTTGATGTATTTTCCTTGATTGAGTATGACTGTTTAGTTGATTCTCTTGGATATATATTGGAGTTATTCCATAAAGATCGCCTAAAGAAAATATTGGGTGCGGTTGTTGTACGCCCACTTTTTCAACATTGTCTAAAACGGTGGTATCTCTAATCAAATTGTTGTCCTTTTGAATAAGTGAATAATCATTTAAAATTATTTGGATTTGAAATAGAAATAACAGTATCATTATAAAGATTATTAGAGTAACAAATTCCTGATCACTAGGCCTACATATGTACGATTCTTCATCAACACTGTCCTCATCATAATCATTATTATAATAACATGAAAACGATTCTTCCCCATCTAAAGTAGTGTATCCAATTCTAACCTCATCATCTTGATTATTGGAAACATTATTTTGAGAAATTCTTTTATGCGGTTCTAACAAAAGACTTTGAGTCGACTCACATGACTTCCTGATGGTATCTAAGAAAGAAGGTTCACTCATGGTTGTAGTTCTTTCGTCCATAACTAAATTATTCATCTCAGCTGAACAACGTGTCGACTCTAGTAACCTCTGTGTCAACTCAGCTAACTTACTTGTCGAATCTAGTAGAGGAGAAGTATAAGAATTTTGCTTCTACAACCGGTATGCGTGAGGATAATAATTGGGCTCACCATGGTATGAACCATAACCTTCAAAAGGTTGGCGTTCACAACCACTATTCACACCATGGTCATAAAAAGAATAAGGTCCATGTTTCTCAGTCGGATATTCATTGTATTGGACATTGTAATACCAGTTCGACATCCTAACTGCAAGGGAATTCTACACAAGCACAAACAAGGCTGACTCGAACAAATAAAACCTATTGAATATATCAAACAAAAGGCATGGTGGCTCAACTTAGATTGTTTTTTATACCAGCTCCTATTCTTTCAAAAGGCAATTCGTTACAATTTCATCAAACCTCTCCGGAATCAATCTAAACTAAAGTAAGTTAAATAGAGACAGGAAAAGCTCAAAGGAGCTTGAATACCCCCACCTCACCGTAAAAACATTTCCTTGAGTTACAAGGAGGCACGCTCAACTTACAATAATCATCATGAACTTCGATTTAGGCTTAATAGAGCAACCAATATGTCTTTTGAACGACTTTCCTATTAAACTCATTACCTTATCGATATCGTTTTAAGGATTACGTCCGCGTAGGTTACGTGTTCCTAAGGAAGGCAATAAGGAAACGGTGATGAAATCCGAGTCCTTACCTTGTATTGTCCATACCTTGCCCTTTACTAGAAATCAAAATCGTATTCGGACCTCAACATATATGCATTATAAAATCATCAGTAAACCCGCTGACAGGGGGTTCATGGGTGTTTAGAATTCTTACGTTACGCTCCAGACAGAGGATGAACTGTTGAAGTCGACTCGGGCCACCGACTCCTATGTCGGTGTACGAACCCGAGCGGCCGAGACAGTATCGACTGTCGTCCTTCCCTGTGCAGTTTATATTTAAACTAACCCTTCCTTAGGGTTTTAAAAATGAAGTTCAAAAAGTCCAACATCCCAAAAATAAATTTCAAAAATTCCAAAATAAAAGATTACTAAAATAAAACCCTTACAATTTTAAAAATAAATAAAATCTAAGAAATATATAAAACCTAAGACATATAAAATAACTATATACAAAATCTTATTCTTCACTCTGTTTGGATTTCTCTTTTCTTTCTTTCTTTGGCTTTGCTTTTCTTTTCAGCATTTTCTCTTTTTCTTTAGTTCCGCTCCAAATCTAAAAAAGAACAGAAAAAAACCAAAACGTGTAAAAAAGAACAAAAATAATAAAAATAAAAACCTAAAAACAAGTCCGCGTTGGTGGAGTCAAAATTGATAAGACTTTAGTACAGTGGTAAGTAAGGTTGTCGTTCACTCGGACTTGATGAGATTGATTTTAATATTTAATAATAATAAAATAAAGAATTTATATACAAAATATAGTCACAGGATGAAGAAATGACTAGGACTCAAGATTCACTATTTTTAATATTCAAGCGGTTCAGAAATTAATCCTAGACATTTATCGCTCAAACAAAAGAAAATACCAACTCTAATACTTTGCGCTAGATTTCATAAAACATCAATTGTAAATTACAAGCATAATATATAAAAAGTACCTATAAGACTAAGTATACACTATCAAACAAGATGACAATTGATTAATAGAAATCATAATCAGTTAAAATTAGTACAAAAAATAAATAAAGAATTAATTAAATTACTAAATTGATGAAATACAACTTCCTCCATTGTTCCAGTCTTGGGGTTTGGCTCCACGTAATGAAAACACACTCAAAAAGATAACTCATAGATCAAATGGTGTTCAAGAAATATAAGAAAACAGAGATTTGCAACAGTGTGTGGGCGCTACAAATAAACTGTTACAGAGAACGATACAAAAAAAGTGCTGCAATTATTGTTGAACAGTTGCTGGAATAACTGTTGCAACTGTGAGAAAAGGTGATAGTTATTTAACGACTGTATTCTGTGATATATGTTCTTCCTCTTCTTTTTCTTCTTCGCAGCAACATATAATGAACTCTGCAACTCGATTTTCCGCTCCGATTTCTTCAACTCTTCATCCCTTCATTAGAACCCCGAAACTCCTTTTTATAACAACGACAACAAAAAAATATCACCCCCATAACTCCGAAATATTCTTACAATATTTTTTATATTTTTTCCATGTTATGAGAATTATTTCCATGTTTATCTTGCTCATGCGTCTGTTGGTGGTTAACACGCTCCAATCACGCCTCAAAGTGAGTCATCCACACTCCAGTAACACGCCAACCTCAGTTATACTTGAGAGAAGGTAAAAAATCCCGTGATTATCTCCTTCGTACACGAACTACCCGGTTTACTTCTCTGATACGATGCAATCCAAGTTTATCGGTTCTGATGGACGTACCAGTCATGTTAGAGTGTAACATGCCTTATCCAAATGAGTGTAGTGTTTTAATATCCCTTGAAGTCGTCCAAAACCAAAACAACAATATCGTATTTTCAAAAGAAAAAAGGGCGCCCCTTATCAATTAATGAGCTCCTTATCCAAAGTAGGGATCCTTTTAGCAAATGCCCTCCGGGGGTGCGAAAACCACTTTTCGAGCAACTTTTTCCACAAGAGCTTATTTTCTTGGAAAGACTTAAAACAAGTTTATTAGTGATAAAATGAGTCCTAACTAATATAGTTATGGGTGAAAATACGTCGCACTACGTGCTTATCATTAAGATTTCAAGGGAAAGATCAATCTATTTAATCTCATATTACGGTTCGTCTCGGTCGGTATCGAGACACTGGGACAATTTTATCGCGGTGAAATCTCAGAGTAAATAGGGAATTTTTTTTTTCGAATTTTATACATATAGTATGTACATCAAGCATTATTCAAACGGTTTTCACACATAATTGTATGTAAATACCACCAACTTATTAAAATAAAAACAAGTTTTCATTCAAAATAATAAAAAACTCTAGATCCATATAACTTTCAAAAACTTCAAGCAATTTTCCGGCCAATTCCTGCCGAATCATCTGAGGTTCAACTAAAAATTCTGGCCAAATTTTGTCTCGGAGGAATTAAGCATTCCGTTACCTTGAGAGCGGAAACCGAAATTTCAGCGAGATCTCAGTCATCTCGGCCAAGATTGACTACGCTGGGAAAAACATAGGTTTATATTGATACATATTATTTTTCTATGCAACTCGGTTTATCTGAGACTTTGAAATTCCACCGATCCACCATTTACAAACCTATATCTAAGATACCAAATGATCTTCTCACTATTTATCTTCTCTATTGCAAAACTTGGTTTGATCTTGGGTCTTGAATGAATCAAACATAAATCAAGTTTGGTTGGATCTATTTATTAAAATTTATTAAGAAAAATATGCTTGGATGCTTGATTTGGAAGTACTGAGGCAGGAAGATCTTCGGTTCAACATCACCATGGAATTTACTTCTCCGATTGAAGCTTTATTGCAGAGTTGTGCTAACGTGAATTATTTTCAGCATCAGCATCAACATCTGGTAAAGCCTCTCTACACCCGGCAGGAGGGATTACAGGTGAATGTTATGGAACAAGACATATTTCAGGGTTCAATCGACGCTAATTATATCATGCATTTCCCCCTCCTTCATATGATACTCCTCCTCCCCAAAGATATGTTTCTTTCAATCGAACTCAGTCAAATAGTCGTATTCTCGGGAAAGCTAAACCATGAGATTCAAGACAAAAAAAAAACTAGAGAAACAACAATTAGTGAGAGCAAAAAACCATCTCCATCATCTTATTCGTTTTAACAGGGGATGGCTTCAAGTAAAACTCAAAAATAAAAAAACCCCATCAGAGACCAAACTCATCAAATCTGGTCAAAATCAATTATCTAAAGGGAATCGTACAAAGGAAGATCTTGATGAAGCTGCGATCGATGACTCGGTGAGTAAGCTGAAACCGATACGATTTTTTTTTTACTACAATGATCCTAAATGGGTAGAAAACATCCTTATCAACGCATAACTACAACTTTGATCTCTCCGACATTTTCGATAAAACCATTAATGACAAAATCTCCAAAACAATTGGTTGTCCGAGTTTCCCTGCATCATCTCGGCTCCATACTGGATTAAGTCAGGGATTCATGTGGATGAAAATTAGGGAATAAATGGTAAATACATTGACAAATTTCAAGGGCACAAAGGAAAAAACAACAACGATTCTCTGCCAACCGCATTTGTAGACAATGGAAAACCGCCCCTCACATAATTTGTGGGCCCCACCACCCCAAAAGCAGACAGGAGGTCCCATTAATGTTTTTATGTGAGTGAACAGTTTTCCCGTTGTTCAAAAGGGTGGTCCATAAAGAATTTTTGAAAAAAAAATGGCGTAATAATGGTAGGACAAAAGTTGTTTACTTCCAGCAGGATAAAGAAGAAAAAAGAAATGATGACATTCTGTACATAAGTTATCAAGAATCGGGACACACTTATCTCTTAGAGTCTCTCTGATATTTAATAAACAAATGTATTAAAGTTCTTAGTTTAGTGTTAGGGAAGTTTTATTGCTTTAGTTGCTTTATGTGTGTGCTAGGGAAGTTTATTTACTTTAGTTCATGTGTTTATGTTTTTAGTTGTTATGAATATAAAATGTATGCAACTATGTGTACTAGTTGTTATATATGAAAATATAGATTTAGGTGACAATATCGAACATGGTCAGACAACAATTTAATCTGCAAGTTTAAGATCCATTCGACTCCGGAAATGATGCTACATCAGCATGCTTCCACAACAACTTGTAAACATGTCATCTTCAACTTAAGTGCCAAGTGAACTCTCTTACGATGACTTTCTCTGGTGGATACTTAGTTTACTAACTAGAGATGACGACTGCGAAGAATTTGGCGTTGGTGGATGACAAAGTCTCAGAACTGTTGCGCTCAAAATATTTTGGGCTGCTCTTGTGGGTAGTCTTAGTCTTTGCATTCTACCACTCTCGAAGTAGAGTGCTTCACCGCATCTCCAACAAGCAGCTGACACCAGAATCAAAAATAAGGCGGATGTTTTATACAACCAGTCAGTCTCATATCACCAACAAGATGGAAAAGTTTATGATCGCATTGGCCAACATGTTTCTATGTATGCTATGTAAGCTAAGCGTGGAAAAACCGACAAAGACCTCTAACCAAAAAGTGAATATCACTTGACTACAATTTTTAACTTTTAGGCTCTTAACAGATAAAACCCACTATGATATTCCAAGTTTGTAAGTTTAGTTTCTTAACAAATAAATTCCAATCTTTAAAAAAGAAAAAAGAAAAAAAGAAAAAAAAAGCCATATTTGATAACGTCTTTTTTTTTTGTTGACTGTTAAGGTTAATTTCATTAACTAAAACGAAAATAAAAATACATGATAAGGTCGCCTAGGCGAGTCCAGCAGGTGACAAAGCCAACACCAAAATAAAAACAACAAACCAAATGGATGGCAAAAGCTGACTCCAAACAAACAACAACGGAAAATAGCTGAAACCAAAAGCTGCAAACACAACCAACTGGCATTAGCCCAGTTGGCCGGGGGTTGATCTCCCATCTTATAAGTTACGGGTTCAATTCCCGTTGCTGATCGTGTCAAAAAAATAAATAAATTGAAAACACAAATTAATTACTAATGCTTCCTAGCAGTTGATCTTTGCCGTTTTTCCAAACCGTCTTTACTTCCTTTGTCAGCAATTATGCATTTGCCCTTTTTCCAGACCGTCGTTACTTCCTTCGTTAGCAATTATGCCATTCCGTTTGAGCCTTGAAAGCTCTTTGAGTGGTGGAGTCATACATTGAAAATGAGGGGGACTAAATAAATTTCTATAAAATGTGTGCACTAGGTTGGCTAATTTTAGAAATTAGGTGGTCTAAATGTAAATTTTATTATATAATTAAGGGCTTTTCTATGATTTTTGAAATTTTAGGGGGCTAGAACCAGGGTTAGTCAACCTCTGGCTTCACAAGCCAAAGCCAAGAGGGAGAAATGAACGTTTAGTCCCAAATTTGTTGGGATTTGAACGCTCTAGTCCTCCCCTCTCAGGCCTAGTACTAGAAAGTCCAAATTCGCACAATTCGAAAAGAGTTAGTCCTTTCATCAACGATTTAGTCCAAAATGGAATTTTTTTATGACAAAGATACCCATCAACATTTCTTCTTCACAATTGGTTTCTTTCCTGGTTCGATATAATCGAAAGAGCTCTCCATATACTCCGTCAAAGACGACATTATAAGATTTTGACAACATTTTAGCTCGGATTCGATTCATGATCAGGTTTAGATCATGTCAGGCATCTCCACCTTTCCATTTTCTCTCAACCCCGAAGAATCTCTGGAAGAAGATCTCAAAACAACCATATCTGGTAAATTTTCATCTTAATCTTAACTTAAATTCATAAATTTTACGTTGCCGTTTTTTTTTTATCTTATATCTAAAGTTTCTTTTTCATTAAACAAAGTTTTGATTGAGGAGAAAACATAGGAGAAAACTAGAAGGAATTGTAAATTTTGGTTCCATTCCTTTAATTTCTGTAAACTTGATCTCATCTGTGATTATTTATTTTTTTGGATGGATTTAAGTTTTTGTTGTTTTATTTTTTTTGTTGATTTGTTATAGATTTCTTATTAAATGATGCGTTTTGGTGAAAACATATGAGTTTTTATGAGAATTGTTGAATGTGTATCTCATTTTAAAAATTGAGATGGAACAATATTGTAGGGATTTGGAGAATTTTAGAAAAGCAACGGTGTTGTAGAGATTCAAAGACCGAAATGAATAGAGTATTTATATGAACATGAAACCTTATATCTAAAAAAGAAGCCAAAAAACACTTAACTTCAACTCAGCTGTCTATGGCTATTAATCTCCTCATACTGAGATGGTGATAGTAGGTTAATTAATTATTAATGTTTGCATGAGACCAGTCAGAGACTCTTTTTGGGGTTCATTGGACTAGACTTATGTGTTCATGTCAACTACCAAGAGTAATGTGGTATATTTTTCAACTTAATGCATTATTTGTCCATAAATTGTGAGTTTATTGGTATGCTTTGGGTGGCGTATGCACTGATAATCTTTGAACTTTTTATTGTTTTAAGGTGCACCAATGTGTTTTTCTGGCAGTGCATGGTTTGCACAGTTGCAGATTTATCTTGACACGGCTTCTGGACAGTCAGGTTACCATCCTTCGATAAGTGTACATATTGGTGCACCTGTAATACAGTGATTTAGAGGAGGATTTGAAGTGATTTCAGCTGAGAAAAGCAAAGAAGGTTCTAGCTTGAGCATTTGGTATGATTGGTTTCGAATTTTTGCTGGATTTTCACTGAAGAAGCGGCATTAGGTAGATGTTTAAAGTTCTCCATAAGATGAGGTTAATATCTTTCTTCTTCTTTAGAATTTTGTTTTGTCTCAAGTGAAATGTTCCATGGATGCATTTCAAACATTTTTAAAACTAAATTGTCACACTGTATACTAAAATATTTAAATACACATCAATTGATTGGAAATCATGTGAACATTGATTGATTGGAAGAAATTTTTGATGTTAGGATGATAAAAAAATACCAAATCAGTCGGATTCATATTGTAATTGTGTATATATAAACTAACTGCTGTAATGGAAATGTAACTTGAGTTTCTGAAATGCACTGCGGTATTGAATGTAGATAGATAACTACGATTATCTGAAAGTGATTTATTATAACTATGCTTCACAAGTTTGAGAAAAATTCATTTTAGGGAGGAGATGGAATTTCAGCTTTAGCACTTCTGTTTCACGTACATTTTTGTTCCAAAAACAAAATGACATGGCATGTTCACTTTGTCTTTTTATTTATAAGGTCAGCTAGTGCGTCCATTATAGAATTTCCAAAACTATGTAGTAAACATCATTGTTGTATATCCTGTTTCCAGCGGACTAGCCTGACATTGCATTTTGATTATTACAAAGTTTATGTCTTCCCATCTTTCTTATTTCCTTATTTATCACTTGTTGCTTATAAATGTTCTTTATCTATTCAATTAAGTATTTTAGATAATCAAGTTAGTAATTTTGTGTTCACATGTGTACATAGCTGTACACATGTTGATTCTTAATGTGCACATAATTGTACACCTGTTGATCGTAAACGTGCACATAATTGTACACTTGTTGGTTGTTTGCTTGTACTAGTGTATAGATTTTTATTAGATTTTTTTTATAGGAGAACATTAATTTAAAATTGACATTGCTTGCACAGTTGTTTTTTGTTTTGTTTGAAATGCTCATAAAATTCCAAATCTAGTACATAATGGGTTTGTAAGTAGTGTTTTGTGCTCATTATTGGTTGATAGATGAAGCTTCTGTAAATTGAATAACCCATTGGATATTTTATGTTTAGCATGAATTGTCGTTACATTGGCTGGTCTTAATGGAATATTATGGACTTCATTTAGGTTTGTTTTTTGGATCATAGCTGAACTGGTTACGAATCAAACACTCTTCCCCGAGGACTCTGAATTGTAGCAATTACTACACATTTTCAGGTTTGTATAGACTCGTGCTCGTGTTTTCAGTTTGCTTTTCTTTGCACCATATATTGTTAAAATGACTGATCTTTTTTATCGTACGTGCTAGGTTGCTTGCTGGGGACTCTAAATTAAGATCGATGGACAGGGGTAAGCAAGGTAACGAATTGACATATAATCAGTTCACCAAGGTCTGCTCTTGGTGAGTTAAACTCATTTTGTGATTGTTACCTATTGTGACGAACATCACATGACATATAATCATGTACATAATCTTTGTATATGTTACCAACAAAATAAAGGGCCCTTGAATTGGTTTAGCAAATCATGTCCATATATAGGTCTATCTGAAATTCAGTTGTTAACTGACACACTTTTGCTCTAAATACATGCACAATCATTTCAACGTCAGCATGCCTAATACATTTTTCAAACTATTACTTGTATAATTAACATAGATCCTGCATTGGTTGCATAACCAGGCACCTTCTCAACTGACATTTATATTTATTTTTGCAATCCAACATTACTTGAGGTGCACATAGTTGTACACCTGTTGATTTTTGATGTGTACATAATTGTACACATGTTAATTTTTAATGTGCACATAATTGTACACCTGTTGATTATTAATGTGTACATAATTGCACACATGTTGATTTCATAGATAATGGGATTCCTGAGGGGATGGGTTTGTAAGTAGTGTAGAACACTGTCAGCTGAAGCATGATAGCACAGAACTGTCAGCTTACCAAACATATATTAGGAAAGATTTGAGTGTAAAACACTGCTCTTGAAGATATTTTTGTAACTCTTGACTGCTGCATTTATATTTCAGCTAAAATTACTTATAATAGCAGTTAGAATAATCTTATGGATAAATTTTCTCACTACTATCATCTCTCACAGTTGCTACCTGAACAACACTTTTACTCGTTAGTTTTATCATTTACCTCATATTTTTAATGAAATGCTAGTTACCTACTCATTAAAAGAGTAAAACGGTGCAGTATTTATCACGTTTATTTAGTATAACAGCTATATGTTTTGTTTAATCCCGTGCTTAGGTTTACTTCCTGAGATAAGGAGTTGCAACTTGTCCATTCTTAAAGAGTAACTTGCTGGGAAAAGTACTTTATTTGGTTTCATAGAGTTAGTAGACATACTGAAAGATACTAATGTGCTTTCAAGGAATTTCTTTTCAATCTTCCAGGAGAACGTGCAACTGCTTTTGTTTTTGTTTTAGCTAGAGTAAAGTTTGTAGTTCTAGTGTGTACAACCTGGTGCACATGTATTTACTTCTTCGTTGGTTATCTTTTAATTATATACATTTTATTACATCGTAGAATTATCAAGGATTTTGATGGTATATTTTAGTTTGTTAATTTTTATGTTGATGTCCATCGACAACTTTCTCAGTTGATTGATAATGCACTTTTATATGCACTTGCAGATCTGTCAAGGTTGATTCGAGGATGACTCAGTTTTGGCCATGTAGGTGATAGCATCTACGTCTAATTTATTTGTTTACTGTATTTGGTTCAGAAATGTTCAACTATCGCACACATGGAATTCGTTTTCTCAATCTATAGCTTGTTTCATTAGTGTGTTGATGTGGCAACGGGCCATGTCAAAACTTTTAAATTTTTGAAATGTCTTGACATTCTAATTGTTATGACCCAACTGCCTTCTGAAGAGTAATCTACTTTCTTCAACTTATTGAGATTGTCGTTTAGCTAGAAAATCAAGTTGTCTACTTCCAAAAAATATTGTTGAATTTATTACTATCTTTTTGTTTTATGTTGGGTTTCAAGTGTTGGAACGGAAAAAGTCTAATCCTGTTGCGAAGAAATTTTTGATCTTCTTGCTTCTTGTTGAGATATTTGTCTATGCATTAAGTTGCATTCCAATGAATTGGTTGGATAATGTGGTGTGTACATACTTGTACACTAGTATCTCTTGATGAATGCATAGCGTGTTTTGTGCGTACGAAGCAAGATTTTGTTATTTTTTCTGTAGATGGGCACATGTTTGTGCACTGAAATGCTATGGGATGAATATATGTCCTGTCATGTAGATATGAATGCTAGATTTTGGTAGATTTTTTTAGAGGTGTACGTATTCACACACTAGTATGTTATGTGTTGAATGAATGGCATGGCATGTCGGTATAAGTGCTAGAGTTATTTTTCTATAGAGGTGTGCATGTTTATATAAAATGGTGCATCTTGTCCTATCTCATTGATACATGGCCTCTTTTACGGGTATCGATTTTGGATTTTACAAGGTTTTCGTAGATGTGTACATAGTTGTACACCATTTTTCCCTGGCTCATTGATGTATGTCCTGTTTTATGGGTATGTATTTTGGATTTTCTAGGTTTTTGTGGATGTGTACATAGTTGTACACCTTTGTACCGTCTCATAGATATGTTGCCGGTTTTCTTAGTATGGATGTTGAATTTTCTGCTTTTTTTGTAGATGCATACATTGTTGTACACTATTGTTCCGTCTCATGGATATATTGCATATTTTGTGCAAGTATTAAAAATTACAATTGCTTTATAAGTCATTGTACTGGGAGAAACCATATTAAGTTTGTGCAGTTAGGCCCAAAGGGATTGTGTCTCTTTAAGTCGGTAACTGACTAACTTTCTAGTTTAATCATTTTCTTGCTTTGTTTATTATGTGGTTGTTGGTGAGGAAATCACTTCTTTTTCAAGCTGCGATTTCTTATATTTTATCGTTTTGTCCTTAATGCAGGTTAGGTTCATAGTTTTGTCAATCTGTGTAGACTTGAGTGGTTGTTGGCTACAAAGGATGTTGGATTTTCTGGAATTTTGCACATGTGAACGCGCACGTACACCAGTGTAAATTAAAAAAAATTAAAAATGAAAATTATATAGTCATAATGATACTCTTTTTGTAGATCTCGGGAAAAGCTCTCCGTATGTATAAAATTTACGAATTTTGGACGTGTTGTTTGAAAGATAAATTGTTTTTTAATTTATTTTTATATTATATAAACTGCTGACATCATCATGAGTCACGTTGGACTAAATTGTAAATCAAGGTCATTTATGTACTTTCAATAAAAAAGGACTAATTTGTACCTAGTTGAATGCGTCTGGACTAACTAGTATATTTGGATGGGATTTTGGATTAAACCGTATTTTTCCCATCCAAGAGATGGGAATTTTATCTGATTCTATTAACATTTCACTATCATATTAGATGATGTCATGTATTTTTTATCGTATGGTGATGGAGCTGCTAGTTCAAGTAGTGATTGCGTAGCGCACGATCAAAATTTTCACCTATTAACTCGCATGTGATATCTGATGCATTATGGATTCTCGAAATGTATTGCTTTTCTTTAAAGACTATCCTACTGCTCATGCAAATATTTGGTATTTTTGGTAAATGTTTCTGGAGACTCAAATGGCAGCCAGTCTATCTCGTATGTGATATTCGATGCATTATGGATACTCAAAATGTATTGCTTTTCTTTAAAGGCTATCCTATTTCTCATGCAAATATTTGATATTTTTGGTAAATGTTTCTGGACTCAAATGGTGTTGCAATATTGGGTTTTGGGATTTCTATCTCACATAACTGTGTTGAAGATTAATTTCATTATTTTGTATATATACTTGTACAAATACATTGAATGAGTGAAGATCCTAATACTATAATTACATCAAGAGAATTAAATTTATTCCTATAGATAAATCAAAGAAATTAAAACTAATTACATCAATATTATTCTTTGCATGTACTAATCTTTGTTTCCATATTCTACATTACATGTATTCAATCACATATTATTCTTTGCATGTACTAATATTGTTTTCATATTCTTCATTGCATGTACTTAATATGTGTTGATCTTCTTATATATTTGCATGTGTTAATACCCCCCTCAAGTTGGAGCGGTAGAGCCTGAACGAACGCCCAACTTGCCAACTAGACGACCAAATTGCGGAGCTCCCAGAGGCTTAGTGAAAACATCAGCCAGTTGATCAGACGACGAAAGATGTTTTGGTAGAATCAATCCACTTATTAACTTTTCACGAACAAAATATCAATCAATCTCGATGTGTTTAGTACGTTCGTGAAATACCGGATTTTGAGCAATATGAATTGCTGTTTGACTATCAAAAAAAACAGTGATAGGAAGAGGACAAGAAATGTGCATGTGTTTGAAGAGATAAACTAACCATTGAAGCTCAGCAGTTAGATTTGCCAAAGCACGATATTCAGCTTCAGCTGATGAACGAGCCACAGTAGGCTGTTTCTTTGATTTCCAAGAAATTGGACTATTACCTAATGTAACAAAATATCTAGTGGTAGAACGACGAGTAATTGGGCAGCCTGCCCAATCAGAGTCAGTGTAACCATGAATAGAAGGAGAACTGGATGAGGACAAGAATATGCCATGTCCAATGGTTCCCTTGAGATATCTTAAAATACGATGAGCGGCATCCATATGAGCTGATCTGGGATGTTGTAAAAATTGACTCAGATAATTAACTGAGTATGTGATATCTGGTCGTGTTACCGTATGATATAACAAACGACCTATTAAACGATGAAAGCATCTTGGATCAGTCAATTTCGTACCATCTGTAGGAAGCAACTTGAGTTTTGTATCCATTGGATAAGCTGATGTACGAGCCCCTGTGAAGCCGTTATCCTTAAGGATATCAAGAATATATTTTCTTTGACATAGAAATATACCATTGGATGAGCGAGAAACTTCAATTCCCATAAAATACTTCAAACTACCAAGATCCTTGATTGAAAAATGAGAAGCGAGACGCAATTTGAGAGAATTAATGAAGTTATTATCTGTACCAGTGATGATAATATCATCAACATAGACAAGAACAAATATAGAGGTTGTACCACGATGATATGTGAAAAGATAATTATCACATAAGGATTTAGAAAATCCTTCAGATAACAAAACTGAAGAAAGCTTCGCAAACCATTGGCGAGAGGCTTGCTTTAAACCATAGAGAGACTTTTTGAGTTTGAAAACTTTGGACTCACCTGGACGTGCCATATCTGGTGGAAGCTTCATGTAAATTTCTTCATCCAAATCACCTTGAAGAAACGCGTTGTTGACATCAAGTTGATGAAGAGACCATCCCTTAATAGCTGCAATAGATAATAAGACACGAACAATAACCAACTTAGCTACTGGTGCAACGGTATCATAGTAGTTTATACCCTCTTGTTGTGTGTAGCCTTTGGATACCAGTCGAGCCTTGTAACGTTCAACGGTACCATCGGCATTGAACTTGATTTTAAAAACCCATTTGCAGCCAATGGATGTTTTACCAGGTGGTAAATCTACTAATATCCAAGCATCGTTGGCTTCCAAAGCAATGATTTCTTTGGCCATGGCTGCGCGCCATTTGTGACATTTATTTGCCTGAGAGAATGATCTCGGTTCATCAGTGAGAATAACTGAAGCTAAAAAAGCTTTGTGTGAAGCAGTGAACTTGTAGAAGGACAAATAATTTGTCATTGGATACAGTGATGAAGACGCATCCTTAGTAGAAAAACAATGGTAATCCTTTAAATAGGATGGTGGATTACGAGAACGAGATGGATGTGAATGTATTGCTGATGATGGAATCGCTGGAGAGATAGGCACCTGAATAGGTGGAGATGTGGTTGATTAGCCTGGCAATACGGCAGGTGACTGAACTACTGGAACAATAGTAGTATCGATATAAATTGATTATGCGGAACGGACAGAAGACGAGCCACTCATGGAATTGCGTGTAGCAATAGTTGGTTGTGCAGCGGAATCATGAGAAGGTACGTCAGGATCTGAATGCTCAGAATGCGACTGAGACTGAGAGCATGGGATAGAATGCTCAGGATTGGGAATATCACCACATGATTGGGACTGAAATATGGAGTCGTAATAAGAATAATCAGGCTGTGAAGGCTCAACAGGAACTGATGCTGATGAAGACATATCTTTAAAAGGAAATGTATGTTCATGAAATGCTACATCGCGTGATACATACACAGATTTTGTTGATATATCAAACATTTTGTAACCCTTCTGTCCATGCGGATATCCGATGAAAATGCCAGGCTTAGCACGTTCATCGAATTTGTTACAAATACGTATATTTCTGCCAAAACAAAGGCAACCAAACACTCGGAGATGTGAATAATCTGGTGGCGAATAGAGAAGTAACTCATGTGGAGATTTATGAGATAATACCGGCGTTGGCAATTTGTTAATCAAATATGTTGCATCTAAAACGCAGTCTCCCCAAAATTGGATGGGTAAATTAGCTTGAAAGCGTAAAGACCTTGCAACATTGAGCAAGTGGCGATGCTTGCGTTCAACAATACCATTTTGCTGTGGCGTATATATACAACTGGTTTGATGGAGAATTCCATTTTGATGAAACCAAGTTTGAAGTTCATTTGATTTAAACTTAGACCCATTATCAGACCTGAAAGTCTGTAATTGAGGAGTAACTAATGAATTGATACCAGAGGAGATGCTGGTAATATGATGCCCAAATTGTTTTATAACAAAGGCAAAGAAATATTTGAGAAACTACAAGGTTTCAGACCTTACTTTCATCAAAAATACCCATGTACACCTAGAGTAATCATCTACTATTGTAAGAAAATATTTTGCACCAGTTAAAGAAGCAGTAGAAAAAGGACCCCATATGTCAGCATGAATCAATTGAAATGGATCATTTGATAAAGAAATATTGTTATTAAACTTGAGACGAGATTGTTTTGCCCGTGGGCATAAATCACATAAGTGTTTAAATGAATAACGAACATAAGCAAAATTACGAGCTAAAAAATTAAAACAATCCATATGTGGATGACCGAGACGACAGTGCCATATATCCACTGGTTTATTAGCATCTAAAGATGAAACTGATGGTTGGAAACTGAAATGGTAGAGGCCAGCGATACGCCTACTCCATCCAATCGCCTTGTTCGTGAGACGGTCCTGAAAGATGCAAGACTCGTGTGAGAAATTGATACAACAGTTTGCTGTGCTTGTAAGCTGACTTACAGAGATCAAGTTAAATTTAAAACTTGGAATGTGAAAAACATTGAGTAGCTGAATAATGGGAGATAAATTCACAGTCCCAATATGAGTGACAGATATATTCGAACCATCTGGTAATTGAACCGTGATTGGGTTCATAACTAATGTGTAAGAAGAAAAAAAAGAGAGAGAGGAGCAAATGTGATGAGTTGCACCACTGTCTATAATCCAAACATTAGAAGAACAAGTCAGAGTAATACCTGCAAAATTGGCAAATGGAGTGACAGCAGTGTCTCCATTGTTTGGTTCAAGTAAAGACATAAGTCTGGCATATTGAGCTGCAGTTATACCAGGAGCAGCCTATGTATTGGGAACAATTGCAGCAGCAGCATATGCCGGAGTTGGAATATCTCTGGATCTCAGCAGATCTTTTGGGTAGCCATTGAGCTTCCATCAGGTAACCGAGTATGACCATGTTTGTTGCAGTGGTCGCAAAAAGGTCTGGGTCTCTTGTTGGTACCATTGCCAGCGTTGGATGTAGTGCCGGGATTAAAGAAAGACCTCTGATTTGGTCTTTCTGAGTTGGGAGCACTGCGAAAAACATTAAGTGTAGCAGATTCAACCTGAGTAAGAGAGGATGAGTTTATACCTTGCTCCTCCTCCTCATGCCTCACGAGATTATAGAGTTTGGATGCTGATGGCAATGGTTCCATCAATAAACAATGACTGCGCGGTGCAGAAAAACGGTCATGCAGCCCCTGTAAGAACTCCATGGCTCTATCTTGGGTATGATGATCTACAAAATCTTTTCCTGCACCACAGATGCAAGGTTGAAGAGGTCTGAATGTATCGAGCTTATCCCACAACGTCTTGAGTTGAGTAAAGTACATCACAACGTTTTGATTTCTTGTTTCAGAGATGAAATCGATTGTTTCAAGGCAAACAGTTTCGGTGCATTCTTATGAGAGAACCTGTTCTTAATCTCTAACCATTGTTCTCGTGCAGATGGGAAAGACATGACACTGGATTTGATAACTGGATCGACTGATTTTTCAACCCAGCTACTAACCAAATCGTCTGCACGAGTCCAATGGAGGAGATCAGTTGGATCCGTGGGTTTGGTGATGGTTCCATCAATGTAACCTAGCTTGGATTTGGCACTTATGGCTTTTCGGATTCCTCTTTCCCAGATGCAATAGTTATCATCTGTGAGGAGAGGAGTAAATATGACAGTGGTAGGGTTGTCAGCTGGATGCACATAATAAGGACTTGATTGAGGAAGACCTGAATCTCTATTAGGTGGAGGATTACTGGAAGATGGAGGTATTTGGATGTCATCTTCAACAATCATGATGATACAGTTGTAGGTAAAAAAAAAAACTAACCTAGCTCTAGAGTACCATGTTGCAATATTGGGTTTTGAGATTTCTATCTCACACAACTGTGTTGAGATTAATTTCATTATTTTGTATATATACTTGTACAAATACATTGAATGAGTGAAGATCCTAATACTATAATTACATCAAGAGAATTAAATTTATTCCTATAGATAAATCAAAGAAATTAAAACTAATTACATCAATATTATTCTTTGCATGTACTAATCTTTGTTTCCATATTCTACATTGGATGTATTCAATCACATATTATTCTTTGCATGTACTAATATTGTTTCCATATTCTTCATTGCATGTACTTAATATGTGTTGATCTTCTTATATATTTGCATGTGTTAATAAATGGCAGCCATTCGTTTGAAAATGATTTTCTAGACCTTTGTGTGATTTTCTATTTGCATGCGTTTGAAATCTAT